>NW_026725430.1:0-80392 GCF_029784015.1 Lycium ferocissimum
GATAAAAGTGAAGGAAATGCTTGATGCATTGAAACACATTGTATATCAAGTCATCTCTGGGCTGTGTGCGGAGTGACTGGTACATGGACTTTGCGGGTCCCCCATAGGTTGTGCTACTGAGATGTGATGTTCCATCGGTAGGAGTACATGTGTACGGTGCATATGCATTTCATTCATCATTCATACATTATGGCATTGCATTGCACCTCTTGGTTTTCTGTGATATGGTTGTGATATGATTGTGATATACTGGTTCGAAATGGTTATACTAAGGTTGGGCACAGTTGGATTTAGATGCTATAACATAGGTGATAACTTGTTGTGATATGATTGTGATATACTAGTTCGGATTGATCACACTGAGACTTGGCACAGTTGGGTTTAGATGCTATAACATAGGTGATGACTTGTACCATGGTTATGAATTCGTGTTGAGTTGTACCTTGTTGTTTTGCGTGTTTATCTTTCTTTGTTGTCTTATATATACGTTAGCTAGTCTTAGTCGGCCTATGATACCTACCAATACTTGTTATTTGTACTGACCTGCACTTGCTGCATTCTTTTATGAATGCAGAGTACCAGGTTGGATCTACTTCTACCCCTCGTGGTTGATTATAGTGGTTGCTGCCGAGTTTATTCAGGATGAGCATGTGGACGTTCGCTGCCCGAAGACTCTTCTTACTAGTTATATCTTATTTCCATTTCGAGACATTTTTTGCGATCTTATGCATTATTCATGCTTGTAGTATTTAGTAGATGCTCTTGTATGAGCAAATCAGATACTGGGGTTGGATTCTCGTTACTTCCGTATTTCTTTATATTATTATCGTGAGACTTACGTTATTCTATCTTCTTCCACTTTGTTTATGTTTTATGATTGTAGGGATAAGGGTTCTCTTGTCGAGGTAGGAAAGGTAGGTGCCCGCACGACTTAGTGAAAATGCATCGGGACAAGTTGGTATCAGAGTCCTAGGTTACTTGGTCTATAATACAAGAGCGTGTCTAGTAGAGTCTTGTGGATCGGTAGGATGAGCTCCGTATCGATCTGCGAGAGGTTATAAGACATTTAGGAAACTTTTGATTCTTTAATTATCTCGTGCCACTTCATTCAAATTAGTATCTTATCGATTCCAATTGGTATCTGAACTTTTCTTATCTTAATCACCCACGGAGGGTGGAAACTCGTCTTTAAATTCTTATACAAGCGGTTTTGTTATGACATGGCTTGGTAAGGTACGAGACGTGTCGTCCTGATTCGGATACGTGACTAAGTTTAATTTCTATCTGTGGCTTAAGGATTCACCTATGCGGAATCGTGATTAAGACTTGTTTATTATGAGGAAAGTGTAGCTAAGTAAGATTTCTTAGGGTATTTTGATATGAGCACTTTTCGTGTTAATGGGACGGAGGCGTAAGGAAGAGGATTTGGATAGACTAATCAGTTATTAGGAAGAGAAAAATTGATATCAACCGTGCTTGTTATGATAAGATTGCAAATGGCTATGAGACTGGATTTCGTATTCGGTCGAGAAAAGTTAAGTTGCACTTCGACGTGACTATATACTAGTGGATGCTAGTGGTTGTGGGTTCCTTCAGGGAAAAGATTATCAGTTATAGTTTGGAAAGAAAGGTTACTTGTGACGAGTGGAGACTTAAGATGTTGGGCAACTATGGTCCCAGTCTTTCAGTAAAAGGTGTGACCGATGAGGTGGATTAGTGTCTTCAAGGTTAAGGACAAAAGGGGAATTGTGAAATAAAGAGCTAGTTGATTTGAGAGTTATGTTACTGTCATACATGGTAGAATATACATAAGGTTTCAGTTTTGAGTTGGTATGTTTGGTTATATTTGTTACATCCGGCATTTTTGCGTATTTGAAAATTTGGAAATAACCTTGACTTATGAGGAATAAGGTCATGTTTGGATATTTTTTTTTATATGTGAATGTTGCTTATGGAAGTATGGATGCGAAAATACCGGAGAAGGCCTAAGGGCAAAATTGGAATTTTGGAAAATTTATTTCGGGAATTGTAAAACAAGAATTATAATTTATTGGGCCAAAAAAAAAAAAAACAAGAGAAAATTGAGGCCCAATTCATGGGGTGGCCGGCCATACATGGCCTAGCCCATGAAATTTTAGCCATTTTTTCCATGTGCAAGAATTATATTAAGAGATAAGTCTTCAAGAAATTTCAAGAAAAACAAAGAAAGAGCAAGAAAGAAAGAAAAAGAAGAGGCAATTCGGCTAGAGAAAAAAAAAAAAAAGAAAGAAGAGAGAAAAAATTCTTGGAGCCTTGTCCTTGGTCCAAAAATCTTGTTCTTCGCGAATTCTTAACAAGCTTGAGGTGCTCTACGACGTAGTATAATTGGTTTGGAGAAAGAACTCCGTTGGCGGAAAGTTGAAAATTCAAGAAAAAGGTAAGATTCTTGTGTTTTAAGTTATGGAATGAATTTATATGTTATGATGATTAGAATTAGACGAGAATTATGAAAGTGTGACGTGTGTGTGGATGGCGTGTGTGTATATGGAATATGGATGTGGCCGTGAGCCACTTGATGTGGAAAAGAAGTGAGTTTGATTTTATTTAGTTTGTTAATGGTGTTGTTGTGACCCTTGTAACGTAAATAAAGGTTTAGCGACTCGAGTTGGTGTTGAAGTTGGCATGTATGTCGTTATGGGAAATTATATGATTTTATGTGGTTCTTATATAATTGTGGGAGTAATGGTCTAAGGTGTGAATTAATGTTGTTGTGAATGAATTTGGAAGATGTCAATGCAATTTTGTAATTTTGATGCAATTGTGGAAAGTTGGGATGAATTATGGTTTTATGGAAAACTTGTGTATTTTGAGAAATAATAAGGAATGTGTTGAAATGTGTTTGAATGGTCTTGAATTAGTAGATAAATATGAAAATGTCGATATTGGATGAGAAGTATGAAGTTAGAACGGACGTTGATGTGTTATGTTGAAAGAAAGGCTATTTATGTTAATATGTGTTTTGTAGTGTTCATTGGTGTTGTTGATGTTGTTGTTGGATTGGTTGTTGTCTTTTAAGCCGAGTTTAATCCTCGGGGATGTTAGATTTATAGGGGAGATGCTTTCGAAATTTCGGTAGTCAAGTATGAACTCATTGTTGAAATGCTAACTCTCATGAATAGAATAGCGGTAAAGGTGACCATTTGCGTATTCGGGACGAAACGGAACTTGAGTTAAGCGTGCGTCGACATCCGTAAGGTATGTAAAGCCTTCTATTTCCTTTTCATGGCATGATCTAGGTGTGTTGGCTTCGGTTTCGACCCTTTGGGTCAATCCTATCTCCCGGGATTCACACCTAAAGTTGGAGCGTTTCCATTCAATGGAATTGAACCAAATAGGTCACAATTGACTAGTTTGGCCGTAAATGTCTAAAACTTGTCCGAATCCAATCCGACTACTCCCAAACCAATTATTAATGATATTATGAGGTTCGCTAGGCATGTCCCATGTACGCCACCTCCATTGGCCCGGGGCGGGCCCACTATTCCCGGATTCCCGCCTATCGTTTTACTTGATTTATTTTGTACCACAATTGAAGGGAAATTTTTGGGCTATTGTCCTAACTATTGAACGATTTTTTTAAAAAATTAATTTTCAAACCACTCCGAAGGGAGTGTGATATTTTATTATTTAAATCTTCCAAAACCACTCCGAGGGGGGGTGTGATATTTTATTATTTAAACTTTCAAAAACCACTCCGAAGGGAGTGCGGTATTTTATTAAAACTGATTTTTAAAACCACTCCGAAGGGGGTGTGAAATTTTATTATTACTATTATGCCCGAAGGGGCCATCTTTATTATTATGCCGGAAGCGGCAATGCCCGAAGGGGCTATCTTTATTATTATGCCGGAAGCGGCAATGCCCGAAGGGGCTATCTTCATTATTATGCCGGAAGCGGCAATGCCCGAAGGGGCCATTATTGATATCGAGCCGGAAGCGGCTGCCCGAAGGGGCTATTATTGTTATTGTTATTATTATTTTGCCGGAAGCGGCGCGTGTGATGTACTGTATTACTTCGTTAGGAGAAATGTTCTAGATTACATTACTTATTCTGGATTTGTTAGTTGGATTGCGATTATTTACTTAAGGCTTGTTTGCGACTCTGTACATCTACTTATGTCTTCTCTTAAGCGAAGGTTGCAGGTATTGGGTTGTATGTGATTTCTTCCCTCTTAAATTGCGCGGTGGTTATTATCTATTTATTTTCGCTTTACATATTCAGTACATATTCCTATCGACCCCCTTTCTTCGGGGCTGCGTTTCATGCCCGGTGTCCGGAGGCGCGATTTGGCGATCCAGCTAGTTAGGGGAACCAGCACTGGGAGTCAGACAGCTCCATTTGCTCCGGAGACTGTTCCTGTTTTGGTAGAATTCTGTGTATATATTTGCAGGTCATACTCTTTAGAAGTCTGCGAACAGCGTGGGAGTTGTGGTTACTGTTTGGCCTTGTCGGCCACTATTTTGTTGTACAGAAAGGCGCAGGCCTTTTGGCTCGCCTTGTTTTATGTCGTATGTATGTATATATCATGTTTTGAGGTGCCTTGAGCCACGTGTCGATTTTGGTATTTCATTTACAATTTTCAATTCTCGTTTTAAAAAAAAAATTTGAGTCGACGTTTAAGGGTTCGCTCGACTCTGATGAGAGTCGGGTGCCCGTCACGCCCTGACGAAGGTTGGGGTGTGACAATATTGTGGGCCAATGGGTGCCAATAGTTGACTAATAGAATGACTCTAGTGTTGGACAGTGCGAAGTGTTAGTACTCAAGGAGCTATCGGGTGTTCTGGTTCAACAATTGGGACGTTCAAAGTGGTAACTCAATGATTAGGTTGACTTAATTCAAGTTGTGGAGAACATTTAGGAATTTGATTTGAGGGAATTTGAGCAAAAGCACCTTGGTAGAGATACGCGGGGGCATTTGTAGGACTATGTATGTGATACGTTGGATTTAGAAAGTAATCAATTAGAGTTGAGCGAGTTAAGTGAACTCTAGGGTGTAGAGTATGTAGGATACTACTGAGTGGGTTCGAGAAATGGTCAGGCGATGGCGGTGCATGTGAACTGATAGAAATTGAGGAATTGAAGAGTCAAGAAAAGGTATAGTTGATTGAGAATCAATAAAAATAAGGTACATCTTAGGGATTTCTTGGGTCAGTATGGATTGTGGTGTTGTTTCCTTGCATATTTCAGATGGCTGTGATTATTGAGTAGCTTAAAGAAGGAAGTTTACAGAAATGGACTAAGTGATATGACAGAGTTCCGTAAGGTTTCGTGATTAGCGACTAGTGAGAAGCAAATTTTAGGTAATCGACATGTTAAGTCTTATGGAAGTGTCTTGCATGGTACACAGTTGAAAAAAATAATTTGTAACACTCTTTAGTGGATGAGTTAGTGTGGTTTAAGGGAAAGGAATTGTGGAAATCCCTATTACGTGAAGGCTAGAGTTATATATTTTCAAGATGAGACCATATTCGTGGTAGTGTATTATGTTGCAAGTAATATTGACTGGATAGCTTGGGTGAGCATTGTCACAACCCAAATTGGAGGGCCATGATGGGCACCTAACCATACTACTCAAGTACCACCTGACATACATCTGTGACATCAACATAAACATAGGTGGGCCAATAGGGCCATCATATGATTCTCGATAAACTCATAAGGAACATCAACTAATCTAAAAGACTCATTTGTATGAATCTACCGAAATCTCAAGTTTGGACATCATCTGACTGTACATAACTATCTACAAGCCTCTACTGGAAAACATACCATAACAAGACCGAGACAGCACCCCGCCATACCCATACATATGTGCATACATAAATATACATAAGACCATGCTGACTCCTGGCATCTCCGGAACAAATGGAGTGCATCAACCTCATCTGGCTGAGCTGACATCCTAGTAGATGGATCACCAACCGAATATCTCGGGACTCGCGGCATGAAATGCAGCTTCCCCACAATAGGGAGGAGTACGAATAATGTACCGACTATGTAAAGCGTGAAAACAGCATATACATAAGTATCATAAAAGGAATCTGAGACATGAGAATCAATCTGTATGACTGTACATCTGAAAGTGTATGTATAACTCTATATAATTGAAAGTGCCTCTGAGGGCATATCATATGCATGCTTTCTTTCAAAAATCAAATACATATATCATAATATAATTGTTAGTGCTGTGGAACGTACAGCCCGATCCATAAATGTTAGTGTTGCGGAATGTGCAGTCCGATCCGTATATCATATCATGTCGGCCCCTCTGTGGGCATCATCATCGTATACCAGCTGATCAGGTGGTGATGCATATATAATGCCTATCCTTTCCCCATACCTCATATACATATAATATATATGTATATAACACCTTCTGGTCATGGTTCAATATGCATATGTATAAGTGAATGCAATGCATAAGTAAGATGAATAAATAGATCTCTCAGAGTGACATAAGGTCGTGCTACCTCTAATAAACATCTTTGAGCTAATATCATTAATATATATAATCTCAAGACCCATGAACAGAAGGAATAATCATAAAAGGGGTACAGGGACATCAAAGATTAGAGTACTCCTAATGCTTCTAAGAGTAGAGTGATATGGAAGTTCGTTCATTCGTTCGTTCGTTCATATCATAAGGATTATGCAAAAATGAAAGGAACGATAGCCTTAACATACCTGGTCTTAGCTCAATGGCTCAAGAACTCAACTCTTACCTGCTCCACGATCTATATCTAACAACAATGATGCTATCATTAATTATACAAACGATTCTCTTAATCGCATAATGAAATTTAACTTATCCTAAAACAAAATGGGCAGCATCTCCACCGTTCTTCTCATTTTCCCAAACTTCATATATCAACAACAACAACTAGAACAATCCAGCAACTATATACCTCAATAACAAGATACCATATAGCAGCAACAAGTCATAAACATTTCACGATGAGCGACAAGCCCGGATATGATTATCAAACACACTTCTCCAATTTTTCTTTCCTTCAAAATACATATCAATGAAAACAATAACAATATACTTAAGTTAATCCAATAATTTCCATACACAACAAAACCCAAAAATATACCTCAAATCAGCCCACACAACAACAACAATAACTTATCCGATTTCCCGTAATTAATTTCGTAGCTCCCATATCACAATTTGACTATGACCTGGATGAATTTAAATATATCTAGGAGAGGGGAATTGTTACCTTACATGTCAAGAAATAATCTTCTGCCACCTTACTTTGAAGAAATATCCGATTTGCTATCACCTCGAGGAAACCGACATGGGCATGACCTCTATGTCGTTATTCACGTTTTGCTCAATTGTTGAACATGGTATCTTCTTTTTGGGAAGCAGTATATCGTCTCCAATACATTTCTGGGTGCTACAGTACCATTCCATAGGGATATAACAACTAAAAATGGAAATGAAATGACATCTCAATTACACCCTTTTGACCTTTATGGACTGTGGGGTTCACTTCTATAAATGTCTTAAAGAAATGTGTCTTTGTGTTAAAGATATCAAGCCACCCCTTATTATATAAGTATAGTCACTTGCTGCACTTTTTCCTAGGCCTCCCACGTGTAAACATACTAATTAAAGTAATGTTTATCTCTTAATCCACCGTCCCACCTTATTTCAACCTTTAACCAAATACCTCCATAATTAATCTCTTGATCTCAATTAAATAATAATAATTTCCAACACACTTCATATACTCATTATCATGATCATGTGATATAACACTAGTTCATGGCCTCTTTTGCCACCCATAAAAATGTTATATACAATCACTGTCATCCTACTATCAAGACTTAAATAATTTTTGGGACTTCATCCTTTTATACAACGAGTTCTTGATTTTCATGCTTGAATATGACCAAATTCTCCGAGCTCGGACAAATTTGCTCATGTTGGATGGTTCAATTTCCTGGTCCAAAATATTGGATATTATAGCTTGGACTGTATTTCATTCAAATAAATTTCGAACCTCGACGAAACTTATTTTCTTCAATTTGTTTAACTTCTAGTCCTTACGATACATCTGTACCATCACTCTAACCATCTATAAGCTTGGGGTATAACCTTGTTTCTGTTAGTAATGTCATTTAACTTGCAGGCTTTCTAACATATGAAAACACGGGATGTAACAAACACTTTGGATATTAAGGACTTGGGAGTAATTGCCTGAGGTTTAGAGCAGTAGTTGTAAGATTTGATACTTTCGGCATTGTTATGGGCATATTCAGGTGTTACAATGGGATATTATATGGTTAAAGGGGTATTATATGAGGCTACAGGTTTTGGGTCAAAAAGTTCGGGTTGTATCGAATTTGCTAATCGAGTAAAGGTTGAGAAACATGAAGATTGACATCATAAGGTATAGGTCTTCGGTACTAAGTCGACAACTTCAGTAGGACTCATCTTTTGGAGTCGAGGGTGACAGACATGATTGATTATGCGTGAGGAAAAGATTAGAATTGGCCGCCATAGATATGTGATAGGACTTTGATCGGCTTTGGAAAGTTGGAGTCAATTCGAGTCACTATCGGTGGTATTCAGAGGTAGTGCATTCATTTCAGGTCATGATTGTTAAATTAGAGCTTGATGGGCTATGTTTATATTCCCAGAAGGACTTATGGGTCTCCTAGAAAATCACCCTTATAGATTCAATGAGTTTTGGTTCAGATTTGAGGTATGCGAGTGGACATAATGATAATTTACTAATTCGGACAGATGTAATGGTTTATATCGGTACTTGGTAATGTAGATGTAATGGTTTATATCGGTACTTGGTAATGATTTGAAGAGGTCCATGGTTGCGAGAGGTCTTTAGAGATGTCAGATAGTTTCCTACGAACTTGGCTCGACGAGGTATTCAGTGCTATGTTTTTTGTATTGTGATTTGACGGTCTAAGAAGACTTGAAACTAGCGAAGTCGGCTACGAGTAAAATCAATTTGATGGAATTACTTAGAGTTGCTCCGATAAAGCAAGAATTCTGTTCTAGCAAGAGTAAGTCTTGGTTTCGAGCTTGTGTTTATGTGTTTTAAAGAAATCGTGGTTCGAAGAACGACTTTAGACGGGTGAAAGAAAGGTTAGCAAAATCATAATATTTTACCAGTTCAGAGTGGGCTATGATTGTGTCTATTTCTAAAGGGTTGTGTTGTTTTGAAGAACATTTTGATTTAGAGGTATGGTTATATCGAATTAGAGAATTTCAGCAGAAGCAGTTCTTATATGGGGATCATCGGTGAAAGAAATTTCAATTGTGAGAAATATGAAAAATTGGGTATTTTAGCTAAGTTAGAGAAAGTTTTGACTGATAAGATGAACGTGCAATGATTTTAGCGTACTTCGTGCCACAGAGGCTTCCGTATTTTTATATTAGAGATTCCTTGGTTGTCGTCAGCTTTTGTACTCTTCTTTATCGTTCGAGGACGAACGATTGTTTAATTGAAATCTGATGCAACGTGTCACACCCTAACTTGATAGGGCGTGATGGGCACCCGACCCTTACTTAGGGCCGAGCGAACCCGCTGACTCTCATGTTACTCACAATCATACTGGGCCCTTAAACCATGAAATGAGTGCACAATGTAAGCTTTTCGAAAACATGCTTTTCGTCTTTCTCAAATCGAGGAAAATCTGTAAACATATGAAACTGTAATATAATGCATAATGATCCATCGGCTTACGAGCCGCTTACAAGACTGACATGTTCTATACATGACTCTGTACGCAAAGTCTCTAACATAAATCAGATACCATATCATAGATACTCTCACTCGGCATTACTCCGGGAGGAAATGGAGCTCGCCAATCTAGCTGGAACATCTTCTACTAATGTCCTCTACTCATCTGTGTATACCTACGTGGCATAAAACGCAGGCCCCGAAGAAAGGGGGTCAGTACGGAATATGTACTGAGCATGTAAAGCATGGAGTACAGTAAACAGGATCATAATCGAAATAGGAATTACAGAAACGAGTATAATAATCAGAAAACCATAAGACTTGCCTTTGAAAACAGATATCATGCATGTCAATATCATAAAACCATCATGTACACATATAAGTGTCCCGGCCCTCCATTGAGGGACTCGGTGAAGAAAATCATATAGCCATCATGTGTGCATATCATCATGTCATTATATATATATATACCGTACCCGGCCCTCTAGTGAGGGACTCGGTGAATAGCGTGTCCCGACCTCTAGTGAGGGACTCGAAAGGAGATCCTGTCTCCATCATGTATACCATACTCGGCCCATCCTGTGGGCTGGCGCCATCATCATATCATATAACGTGCCTCGGCCCTCTAGTGAGGGATGCGGTGAATAGCGTGCCCCGGCCCTATAGTGTGAGACGCGGTGAATAATGCAGTGGAGTTGCACGAATACATGCCCTGGCCCGGGACCCAGTGAAAGTAGTAATAACAGCTAGCACGAGCAGAGTAGTGAGAAACCATATGCATAAAAATCACTTTTAAGACTCAATAGATAAGTAGTCAAGTCAACGCTCGAGTATCAAACGATAGTCATATCAAATCCGTTCTAAATATCATTAGGGCTGCATTAAAAGGAATGTGAGGGATTCGTAGACATGTATCAAGCCAATCCGAGCCCGCCCATGAAAGTTACGGGCATTATACGTTATAGAATCATTTGCGAACATATCAAACCAATCTGGTTCCGTCTATGAAAGTTACGGTCATTATTAGACATAGAATCTTTTACAAACAAAAATTCTTTATGCAACATTTGAAATCCAATCATACATAAGACTTAAGGACCATAATCCGACCATATTAAGAGTGCCAACATCAAGAGGTGAATAAGAATCGTAGACATGCTCGGATCTTAAGAATAGAGTTACCCCGAGGCTCGTATCATAGCCTACTTACAACTAAGACATGCCAAAAGAAAGAAAGGTTAGGCTTTACATACCTCGTCCGCTTCCTAAGCTAATCCAAATTGTAAGTCTCGGACTTTCCCAGATCTACAATAATGTCATTTGATATCAAACATTAGCCATAGGCACTTAGGAATCCAATCTTAAGCTATCACTTTATTTGCAGAAATTTGGGCAGCATTTCCCCTATAAATTCAACAACCCCGAGAATTATACTCGGCCAAATCATCAACAGCAATACCAACAATCATATTAGCAACATCAATAATTAATTCAAAACACATTCTAACGTTGGCAACCTTCTTCCACATAATTCGACGGCATTCCATTTACATTCAATTCGATACATACAATTAAGCCAACATCAATGCTTGCACATTCAAATACCAATCCGAAACCATTCAAACAAGACTTAAGAACACTTTAAACAACCCGCACAATATTCTAAACAACCCAACCAATATGCAATACCACCCGAAACCTTCCCAACTTGGCAAGAGCAACACAACACATTCTTTTCTTCCAAATTCATGAACTATACCAACAATCCACACGTTAACAACATCATTCTCATAAATTCAAGAAACTATATTAAAATTCCATTAGCTTCCATAACAAGCCACAAACGACTATAACTTCAATTTGAACCATTAAACTTCCATTTGCATCATAGAACCCACAACACAACAACCCAAAAATACTAAATAAAATTAGTTCTTCACTCCTACACAACACAACATATACACGGCCAAGCCCAACACATACACGGCTCAACTTCAACATACAAGATTTCATGATTTTCATCCATTTCTACACGCTACAACATGCACAAGTCATCCATAACACATGTAAGGAGGATTGAATCTTACCTTTTTCCACCTAATTCCTCCCTCGACTAGAGTTTGTGTTTTGCAAGAATAAGCGTTTTGCTTGCTCCAACAACTACTCCACGTTAAAGAGGACCTTCCAATTGGTAGAGATGCTAGGAGAAAATATTTTTTCTTGATCAATTTTTAGGGTCCATGTTCGGCCAGCTCTTGGCCGAATGGTTCTCTCCATTTTTCTCCAAGCTTCTTGAATTTTCTTAAGTTGGAAAGATGACTAATTGTGTCTTGCTTGGTCACCACTTGTATATATATATATATATACAAGCCCCTACAAGTACAAGATGAACACATGTATCATTTCATGGCTCAAGACAATTGGCCAACCATGGGTGGGACCCACCATACACACGGCCACTTATGGCCATTTAATGAAATATTATTTTCACTTCTAGCCTCTAATTTTCCTCAATATTTCCATCCAATAAAATTATAAGCAACTTGTGCCTTAAAACAAAATCGAAAAATGGCCTCGTCCTTAACTTTCCGCAATTAGCTCGGAATATCCCAATGTACAAAATACGGGATATAACATCCTTCCCCCCTTTAGAACATTCGTCCTCGAATGTTAAATTAGTCTCATGAGGTCTTATAAGAATCTCAGGGGGGGTTTTCTTTATTGCCATAACACGTAGTCTCATCTCCCAACCATATTTCTTCTTCATCTTCTCTTCAGCTTCCCAAGTCATCTTCTCCCTGTTATCGCTCCGCCACAATACCTTAATAGAAGTAACGTCCTTAGTACGTAACCTTCTTACCTTACAAAAAATGTAATAAGGTCCAATATATCTCGGCTAAGCTTTTCCTTCTTGTTGGATCTCATTACACTTTTCATGGGTGATATCTTCAAGAATGCTCACTCGCCAACCTGGAACCCTAAGTGTTGACGTCGATTATCTGCATATGACTTTTGTCAACTCTGAGCTGTTAATAATCTTTCCCTGAACAAGTTTTACCTCGTCGATGGCTTGCTGAATCATATCTGGGCCGATTAACTTAGTTTTTTTTTTCCAACCTCAAACCAGCCAGTAGGTGATTTGCACTTTCTGCCATACTGAGCCTTATGTATTTCTTCTTGACTCCTTTAACAGACTTTAAGTGTCACTCCACCTTTTGCTTTTAGCCTCTGTCTTTGGAGTTGGTTATCAAGTAGCGATGAAATCCCCTCATATAATAACTTTACATAGTCGTTCCCTGCTTTAACCATCATCAGCTGGTATCATCCTGAAAGAACTTGACATATACATTCACCATCTCTTAGTAACCAACTAGTTCGGATCACCTTGCTTAAATCGTCTTATAACCTTCCTTTACTCAACTTGTAACATTCCAGGCACATTATCCCACGTCGTCTCTTTATTCTTAATTCAAACCCTTCTATTGTCCCTTTGCTCAGATCTTGCTCTCAACTTTTCGGTCACACATTATGTTGCGATCTTTACAAGAATACGTGAAGGTGCTCAAATTAGCCCAGAAATACCTTAGCGTGGCTTCACTGATTCTTATGTTTTACTTTGTCTTCACCTCTCTGCTCTTACAATCGATATCGGAATAGATCTTTGTTTCAACCATAGCCATGTCCTGTTTGTCCTCAGTACAAATTCTATCTCGGTAATTCAGCTTGACCCATCATTACATCTTTCCATAATGCACCCAAAATCTCGTAACCATATCGTTATTACTGAATCCAAACTTTTCTCATTAAGCGTTTGCTTGGTCTTATCCCTAGCATATAAGTGTCCCTAGGTAACATAACTACCCTTGTATGACCTGTATAAAGTATATTCAATCTTAGTCACGACCTTTCCTTCTCCTGGTTCATGCTACTTCACATATCCCCTCCGTACTAACATTCGCGGGTAGCCTATCTTGTCATACACCTTTCCCTTCCTTTTCTCACTTCCTACTATAGGAGGTTTTCTGTCATTAGCGAACAACTCTATTGCCCACATCTTAGCTTCTAATCCCGCATAGCAGTGTTATCTTTCACAATGTCTCTGTAAGATACTCGTTATCATTCTCTTATCGTATTCTCTCTCTTCTGTAAGCATCCACTTTCCAATGTCATATCATCCAGGATCTCTACAATTAATTCTCAGCACTATCTCAATTACCATCCTAGCTTCTACCCCTTTGGCTGGCTTTTGGATCTTACTAACTTGTCTCGGCAAGGAACCTTACCTGTAGCCCAAGCATCCGTATCAAATGTATTGCAGTGTCGATTGTCTCCATCTTACACTTGCATCTCTCGCACTCGCTTCCCCCCTTTAGGGGTGTACTTATACTATTACCCGATTACACTTTGCCCTATGTCCGTATTTCCAATCTCAATTAGGCGGCACTTTATTTCGACATTTTGATTCCCTTGCCTTCCATCTACTCACTTTCTTTATTTTCCAAACATTATTGTATTAGAACTTCGCAAGCTTAACCTGTAGTGAAAACAGCATCAGCTTGCCTTGTAACATTTGTGCCATCCATATATTGTTTCTCACTTGAACTTCGTTGCCCTGTCCGATTAATGCCTACCATATACCACCACGTTGGTTGCCGGAATACACATATCCGCTGATATAGCCATGTACGGAATATCATGTGCACCTATGTATATATACATAGTTATCAGCATCTCGTTCACAAAATATTCCCAAAAACTACTCAAACTCACCCAATTCTAGATCTGTGATGCACCTTCTTTCTCTTCACTGGCGCAGCCTGCCTCGTCCTATGTGACCTCTTAAGGTTTCCGCCCACTCTGTATACTCTAATTTACCTTAGGCTACTCCAGCTTCCCCTTTGATCCTCCTGTGTCTGACTTTATAGAACCTTTAGTACACTTCCCAGGGGGTCACCCATCCTAAAATTTCTCTCGCTCCAGCACGCTTAACTTTGGAACTCTGATGAAATACGATGCTTTAATGCTAGTATGATCGCGTCTACCTCACCGCATGACCTTTATCACATAATCTGGAGTAAGTTGAAGTCTTCATAGATTTCAAAACGTTCCCATAACACCTTTTCCTTCGAATTAGAAAAGGTCTCTTACTCTCCTGACCCCACAATTACTATTTTGGCCCTCATCCTTTCTATAACCGAGTCTTTCACAGTTCCGTCACTTATAGTACTCGTATCCTTGGCTATATATGTCATGGTCTATTACTACGTTGTTATCTCGCTTTCTTCTTATTTTCTTCTTCCAATTATCCTTTCTTTTCTTACACTCGCTATCATTTTCGTTATTATCTAACCCTTATTCCAAACTCCCCCTACAGAACTTGATAAGCCTTCCTTACTCGTTCTATAGCTCGCTTTTCCGTTTCACGCTTGCCTTTATATTCTAGTTACATAGATCACATCATAGCTTTGGCCACCTTCTCACTAGGCTTTACTTATTTTCATAACAATCCTCATTATATTCACATTATATCTTATTCGTAATCAATCCTATAATATAACACTTCTTAACCCTTTACCCTTTCTGATCAACTTTATCCTTAATATTTCACAGCTGTCTTATCAATACATTCATATCCATCACAATTCTTTTCCTCCGTACTCTTGTCTTAATCATACTATTACTTCTTTTTAACTATAAGCTCGTCATAATTCATCCCTGCCTATCAATTCAGTCGGTACCTTAATATAACTCTCTATCAAGGTTTGCCAGCCTTTTCTAAATCATCTCTTAGTATCACAAGCCCTTTCCACTTTCTTTGTACCATATCGATATCGACCTCCTAATTATTATTACCCTCGATTCAGCAATTAACTTTTTCTCGATGTCACCGTACTCGTAGCTTAGTCAAATCTTATCATTACTATTGGCACGACCTTTCAAGACATATTACAAACCTATATCTCATTCTCTTTTTATTTCCAGGAAAACTTTGGCAGAGTTTCCCCTGTAATTGTTACTATCTCAAAACCTGCATGCAGGAAATACCAACAATGCCTCACAGGGCCAACATATGTATATACATACAACATATCGTATCACAGCCACACAGGGTGTCACGACCCAACCCCGTAGGCCGTGACTAATGCCCGGCGGGCACCCAAACATATTCCTTAACCGGAGAATCGCATACGATAGCTTATACATATATAAATATCAAACACTGTCTCAAACTGTCGCAAACACGGATACATATATATCACAGAAGCTAGCAAGGCTATCATATGGCGCAACGTCCCAAAATATATACAGACGCAAGCCGTCAAGGCTGCCATGGCGAATGGGACCGCCCAAATATAAAACATACGAACACACCTGTACAGTAATAGGCACAACCCACATATGTGTCTACAGACCTCTAAGCAGAACAACAGAATCATATGACGGGACAGGGCCCCGCCGTACCCCTGAACAAATATATACATATGCAACGGAAGAGTATATACCAAAATATAGGCTCCAGAACAAAGGGAGCACTCCAAATAGCATAATAGGTGTCCTAGGCTGGCGGATCACCGAAATGAGCGTCTGTACCTGCGGGCATGAAACTCAGCCCCCGAAGAAAGGGGGTTAGTACGGAATATGTACTGAGTATGCAAAGCAAGAAATACAGTAAACAGAATCATAATTGAAACAGAAGTACAGAAAATAAGTATAATATCCAAAATACCCAAAACGTTTACTTTTAAAACACAAACGATGCATAGGGCTCAGGGAATATGGTCGCCCGCCCATCATTGGCGCCATAACACACCATAACACCAGAAGGTTTCATATCTCCGTAACCCGACATATCGCCATAGCACATCATAACGCCATAATCACAGCATAACACCAAATATATAGGGTCCCCGGCCCTCTGGCGAGGAACTCGGTGAACCATAACACATCATAACACCGGAATATAACATAGTGCGCACGACAACATAACCGGCCCGGAACTCGGCGAAAGATACAACAGAATGCACGAGCAGAGTCGTGAGTAACCATATGCATAAAAATTATTGTTACAGACTCAATACATAAGTAAGTGATCAACACTCGGGGGTTGGGTGATAGTTATATCAAATTCTGTCACAAAGGTATGGAACTATACAAAGAAAAGTCGCGGGATCCACGGACGAGCATCAACCCGATCCGAGCCCGCCTATGGAAGATATACCCATTATATGCTACAGAATCTCCTACGAGCATATCGAGGCGATCCGGTTCTGTCTACGAAAGTTACGGCCATATTTAGACGTAGAATCCTTTAAAAACAAAATCCTTGTGCAATGTTTGAAATCCAATTTTTACCAAAGACATAGGGACCATAGTATTACTACATTAAGAATGCCGACGTTGAAAGGTGAATAAGAATCGTAGACATGCCCGGATCATAAGAGTAGAGTTTTCTCGAGGCTTGTGTCATAGCCTATTTACAACTGAGACATGCCAAAAGAAGGAAGGGTTAGGCTTTACATACCTCGTCTGCTCTCGAAGCTAATCCAAACATACGTCGCGGAATTCTCAAGATCTACAATACGTCATTAAATACCAACATTAACTAAAGGCATTTAGACATTCAATTCCAAACTAGCACTTAATTCTGCAGAAATTTGGGCAGCATTTCCCCTGTAAATACAACAACCCCGAGAATTCAACTCGGCCAAATTCATCAACAACAATACCAACAACAAAACTAACAACATCAATAATCAATTCAAAATGCATTCTAACGTTAGTAGCTCTCCTCTACATAATTCAATAACATTCATTATATTCAATTCAACTACTTACATTCAAACCAATATCAACGCTCATTCGTTCAAGTACTAATCCGAAACCATTCAAACAATATTCAAGAACACTTTTAGCAATTCACACAACATTTCAAACAACCCAACCAATGTACCAACTCACCCGAAATCATCCCCAAACCCGAGAACAACAACAACAGCACATCCCTCACTTCCGAATTCATAACTTACATCAACACTTCATTTGTTAGCAATGTCATTCCCATAAATATACAAACTACATAGGAATCACGTTGACTTCCAAATCAGCCCGCAACAATCACAACATCAACTTGAATCATTAAAATCTCTTTGTCAACATAGAACTCATAGCAACAACAACCAAAACACTAAATAGAATTAATTCGTTCTTAACCATGCAAGGTAGGCCATATTCGGCCACCACCATACACACATATATTGATGATTCTCATCCATTTCAACACACTACAACAACTAAACATGTTAAATAGAATTTAATTCATCATTCCTACACAACACACACATACACGGCCACAAGCCATTCACACGGCCCAACTCCCACATGCAATATTTCATAAGTTTCATCCATTTTTACATACTACAACACACATAAACCATCCATAACATATAACAACAAGATTAAACCTTACCTTTCTTCTTAACTTCACAACTTAGCTAAGGTTGGCAAAGGATGAAAACGAGCGGTTTGTTGATTCAAACAACCACTCCACGTTAACAAGGACCCTTCAATTAGTGGATTTGCTAGAAGAAATTATTTTTTTGATGGCTATTTTTTGACCTCAATTTCTTGCACCTATGGCCGAATGCCTTGGTCTTTCTTTCTCCAAGTTTCTTGATTTTTCTTAAGTGTTGAAGAAGATGAAGATGATGACTTAGTCATATTTTAGTAGCATATATTAGGCTTCCATGTGGCCATGGCCCACACCCTATGTGGCCGGCCGCATGCCCCTCTTTTTCTTTTTTTTCTTTCCATTTTCATGAACTAATTACTTTCCAAAAATAACTTTTGACCCCAAATTTCCTTAGTACTCCATGCCACAAAATCATAAGCAACTCATGTATTAAAACAAAATCGTAGTTAAAGTCTCGACTTCGTATCCCGGAATAATTTTGTCCCTAATTTATCATAGTTAACCCAGATTGTCCCAATGTGCAAAATACGGGATATAACATCCTCCCCCCCTTTAGAACATTCGTCCTCGAATGTTAAACTAGCCCTACGGGGTCTTATAAGCATTTTTGGGGGAGTTTCTTTCATAGCTATCACACACAATTCATTCATTGATCAACATAGTCAAGTAAGGAATTTAAATTACCTGTAGGCACCGGAAATAAGTGAGGATACTTCTTCTTCATCTCCTCTTCAGCTTCCCAGGTCATTTCCTCCCGGTTATTGTTCCGCCATAACACCTTAACGGAAGCCACATCTTTATTTCGCAACCTTCTTACCTGACGATCCAATATGGCTATAGGTTGCTCTTCGTAAGATAGCTCCTCTGTGACCTGGATATCCTCTACGGGAAATATCTCGAAAGGGTCACCAATGCATTTGCGAAGCATAGACACGTGGAACACCGGATGCCTTTGCTCCCAAATCAGAAGATCTAATTCATAGGCAACCCCTGCCTATCTTATGGATGATACGATAAGGCCCAATATATCTCGGACCGAGCTTTCCTTTTTGTCGAATCTCATAACACCCTTCATGGGTGACACTTTTAGGAATACCCAATCACCAACCTGAAACTCTAAGTGTCGACGGCGATTATCTGCATATGATTTCTGTCGACTCTGGGCTGCTAACAACCGCTCCCGAATGAGTTTCACCTTATCCACTGCTTGCTAAATCATATCTGGGGCAATCAATTTAGTTTCACCAATATCGAACCAGCCAATCGGTGACCTGCGTTTCCTACCATACAGAGCCTCATATGGTGTCATCTGGATACTGGAGTGGTAGCTATTATTATAAGCAAATTCAACAAGCGACAAATGATCATCCCAGTTACCTCTGAAATAAATAACACAGGCCCGCAACATATCTTCCAGCGTCTGAATAGTGCGCTCGACCTGTCCGTCAGACTGAGGATGGAATGCTGTGCTAAGACTCTGTCACGACCCAACCCCGTAGGCCGCGACTAGTACCCGAACTGGGCACCCGAACACATATATACATCAGAATCACAACACCGGTCTATGCGTACACAAACGTCAAATGTAACATCACACTGTCGCAATCACAAATACAGATATATCAGAAACCGGTAAGGCTGTGTTTCAAATTTATCTTGTTACCAGAAAAATTTTGGCAGAGTTTCCTCTGTTTTTCTGACTATCCAAAAATAACCCTGCACGCAGAAAATACCAACAAAGGCCACGCAGGGCCAACAGAATAACATACATATATACACGGGCCGATAAGGCCGCTATGGCGAGTGAAACCGCCCAACACACGTATCATACAAGTCTAACCAAACCGACTGGGCACAACCCACACACGTTTATCCACAGACCTCTAAACGGAGAATGACGACGAATCATATGACGGGACGGGGCCCCGCCGTACCCCCCCGAATAGACAAATATGTACAACGAAAAGTATATACCAAAATACGGGCTCCGGAAGTAAGGGAGCACTTCAACAACAAGAGAGGGTGGCCTAAGCGGCGGATCACCAAGTAGTGCGTACGTACACCGGGCATGAAACGCGCGCCCCCGAAGAAAGGGGGTCAGTACGGAGAATGTACTTAGTATGCAAAGCAGGAAGTACAAAAATGAAGTCATAACCGAAGTAAGGTGTACAGTACGTACGCATAATAACCCAAATGCTAAAATACTTAACTTTGTTTTTAAAAAAAATATTTCCGTCCCACATATGCGAAAAATAGAACACGTCATAGAAGCGATGTTAACCGAATGCCGAGGAACGTACGGCCCGATCCATAAATAAAATAATAAATAAAAGAATAATAATCACAAACGTACCGTCATGTTATCATACATCCTACCACATATCATGCTATATCATCCGGTCAGCACATATCATATCCTCAGATCACCACATATTACATACCACATATACATACATACCGCGACCAGGAACCCAGCGGTAATATCGCATGTTCACATACCGCGGCCAGGAACCCAGCGGTAATATTACCTATGCACATATACCGCGGCCGGGGAACCCAGCGGTAATACCACATATACACATATACCGCGGCCAGGAACCCAGCGGTAACAACATACCAAACCGAACCTCAGAATCATAGTCACATATCAAACTCACATACATGGAGGCAAATAAATAATTAGGTTACCTTCCAAAATCCAATGGCCAAATACATTTACTAACATCAGAAAATGCAGAGGTAAGTTTCAGATTTATCAGAATAAGTATACAAAAGTTACAACCTTCTGAAATCGTTCTTATGTGTCAAAATGTATTATAAAACCCAATGAAGTAGTTAAAATAATTATCTTATAGTAGTCGGAGCAATGGTCAAAAGTTCTCTTTTCAAAATCACACAAATACACCAAACAAGGCTACATCGGGAGATCTCGGAATGCGTGGGCCCCGCCTCGGTCAAATTGAGGCGGCGTACCCCAAACTATGGTCGTTAGGCCTTACGAGGTCATATACATAGGATTCTAGGCCCTCTAATATCAGTTGGGCAAACTACGGATGTTTAAGCACTTATTTCAACAAAACCAGACATTTTCAATTCAATTCTGCTGAATGAAAAAGGGGTAAATTTTGATGTAGATTCCAAAGAGTAGAGTCGTCCCCGAGATCCGAATCCAAACCTATTACATCTAGGACATGCCAAGAGAAGGAAGGGTGGAGCTTTACATACCTTATTCGCTTCTTAAGCTTGTCAAAACTCAATTCCCGTTTCCTCCAAAATCTGCAATTGGTCACATTTACCAATTTGTCATTTATAAGCCTTAAGGCTAAAATTTGGAAGTAGTGCTTGTTTATAGAAATTTTGACAGCACTTCCCCTATAAATATAACGTCCCCGAGGATTCAACTCGGCCAATTCAACGACACAATATCAACAACAACAATCAACAACAACAATATCCAATCAAAACACATTCTAACATCAATAACGTTCTCTTACATAAGTTGCCAACATTCATAGTCTTCAAAGTAATCACTTACTTCCAATCCGACATTATTCTTTATTCGTTCAAATACTAATCCGAACTCGTTCCAACGACATTCAAAACATTCTAATCAAATCACATAAACGTTCAAACAATCCAACAACTACTCCAATTGGCCGAAAACTACTCCAAACTCAATACAACATCCATAATACATTTTTAATTTCCAAATTCATTCTTTACATCAACCATCCACATATTTACAATGTCATTTCCATAGATACAACATTTCCATAAAAAGTACCTTAAAAGTGCCAAACGCCCCAAATCATTTACAATCTTGACTTAGTTCATTAAACTTTCATTTTAAGCTTAACATTCATAACGGCGACAATCAAACTACTACATAAAATTATTACATTCTTGTCACACACAATGGCCCATTTTTCGGCCACACCATACACACACCATACTAATGATTCTCTTCCATTTCAACACACTATAACAACCAAACATGCTAGAATAGAATTGTTCAACACTTCCAACACAACATACATATACACGGCCACACCTACACCACACGGCCTCACTTTCTACATATTATTTCATGATTTTCATCCATTTTAGTATACTACAACATAAACACATCATTCATAATCCATAAACAAGCTTAATTCTTACCTTTCTTCTTCAACTTCCAACTTGCCTAGGGTTCTCAAATGTTGAAAAGGAATGGTCTATCGCCCCAAACAACAACTCCACGTCGATGAGGACCCTTCAATTAGTGGTTTTATTAAGAAGAAATAATTTCAGAAGGGCAAATTTTTGGTCTTGAATTTTTTTTTTCTATGGCCGAATATGGTGGCCTTTTTCACCTTCTTGTTCTTTTTTTTTTTTTTCTAAGTGTTTGATGGAGGAAGATGACTAATAAGTCATCTTTTATGCTCCAAGTTGAACCATCCAAGTGTCCATGGGTTGGACTAATTAAATTGTGCCAAACCATGTGTGGGACCCACATGACCACATGGATGATTTCATGAATTTCATGAATCTTCATCTTTCCAAAATTCCCAATTTGCCCTTAGCCTTTCTCAATATTTCCATAAGCCATTTTGCGAATTTCCACTTTTACCCCTAGCCTTTCTTAATATTTCCACATCGATACTTCCATATCCAACTCATGTAAGTTTAACAAGATCAAAATGTAGCCTTGTCCTTATCTCGTCGCAACGATTTCAAACTATCCGAATGTGCGAACTTACGGGATATAACATCCTCCCCCCCTTTTAGAACATTCGTCCTCGAATGTTAAATTAGCCTTACGGGATCTTATGAGGATTTCGGAGGAGTTTCCTTTACAATTTTCACGAGCAGTTTATACATCAATCAGCATAACCAATTAAAGGATTTAAATTACATGCCGCACGGTGGCGCCTCCGATCTGTCCACGGTTCAACGCATATAGGCGGTTCGATGGACCGGGCTTGGAGGCTCCGCCACGGCCTCTCCCACGGCCGGCCGGTGTCGGCATGCCTCGCCCCGTCGGGCGCATAGCTACGAAGGTGAAGATGAGCAGAATCGCCCGGCCGGTAGGCCGAGCGCGCTCCCCCTGCACTGCCCCCGAGTGGACAATCTCTCATATAGTGGCCCTGCTGGCCACAGGTAAAGCAAGCACCCGTGGCACGGCGACAATCCCCACTCGAGTGGCGCCCCCTACAGTAAGGACATCGGGGTAGGGGTGGCCTCAACTGGCTAGAATCTAGGTCCACCTGTGATCCCGAAGCCCGGGAGCGACCTGTCTCCGGATACCCCGCACCATCCCGGGCTCCAACTCCCGGTGAGCGTGGGGGCGTACCGGCCGGGCCGGGGAGGGATGCCGCCTGCGTGCTCGAGGTCGCACTCGCCCGTAATCCCGAGAATACCCGGCGGATCTAGCCCTCTTGGGCGGCCTCTCATAATCTCCCCGATGGGCGATACGCTCGATGCCGGTCCTCCATCCCCTGGGCGTAAGCCTGTAACCGGCGATGTCCATATCAGTCTGCGACGCCATCGCCATGCAGCTATCAATTAAGTAGCGGTCCAACCCTATCACATATCGATGCATCCGGTCGGCCATATCCGCCACTAAAGCGGGTGCATATCGCGCCAGAGAATCGAACTCCAAATGTCACGACCCAACCCCGTAGGCCGTGACTAGCGCCCGGCCCGGGCACCGTGCGTACCAAAAGCCAAAGATAGTAACTCAGGCATTTAGAAAAATTTGGGCAGAGTTTCCTCTCGTTTTTCTTACTAACCAAAATTTACCGCACACGTAAAATACCAACAAAGGCCACACCGGGCCAACATGTCCATATATACATATATAGGCGAGCCGACAAGGGCGCCGCGGTGAATAAACCGCCCAAACATACAATACGTGCATATAGCGTACGGTTATCGCCACACCCACGTACATGTCTACGGACCTCTACACGGAGTAACAAAGTCATATGACGGGACGGGGCCCCGCCGTACCCCCGAACAAATATACACAAGTGTAACAAAAGGCCGTACCAAGATGCGGGCTCCGGCAAGGGAGCTCTTCAAGATAGGCCGAACGGGGAACCTAAGGCGGCGGCTCGCTCAAACGTGTATCGGCACCGCGCGGCGATGAAACGCGGCCCCCGAAGAAAGGGGGTCGGTACGGAAAATGTCGAATATGTAAAGCATAGAATACGATAAACGGGATCATAATCGGGCTGGGGTTCTGAGAACAAATATAGTGTCAACACAAATCGAAGACGGAGAATCAGAAGACTTGCCTTAAATCGTGTGTCATATATGTCCGTGTCATGTCATAATATCATCATATATACATACCGTACCCGGCCCTCTAGCGAGGGACTCGGTGAAATGTCGCATGCGTACCGTACCCGGCCCTTTATGAGGGACTCGGTCGTACCCGGCCCTTTCGGGACTCGGTGAATAATCACATCATCGTATACCGTACCCGGCCCTTTCGGGACTCGGTCGTACCCGGCCCTTTCGGGACTCGGTGAATAAATCATATAAGTATCACGTATAGTACTCATGTAATCATATACACATAACAAATAATTAACCAGACTACTTTCCAGAATTCGAGGACCAAATGTGTTTACCGACATTCAAAAGTGCATAAGCAAGTTTCAGATTGATCGGAATTAGTAAGTGAAAGTTATGAGCTTTCGCGGTCGTTTTACGTGTCAAAACATGTCATACCACTCAATGGAATAGTCAAAACAACTATCTTTTAGTAACTAAGATAATAACCAAAAGCTTTCTTTAAATTTTGCGTGAGTATGTCAAACAGTGCGTCACAAGGAAATCTCGGAATGCGTGGGCCTACCTCGGTCAAGTTGAGGCGGCATACCCAAATTATGGTCATTAGGCCGATGGAGTCATGTACGAAGGAGTCAAGACCATCTAATTCCATTTGGGCAAGCATTAAATGTTTAAACGATCATTTAAACAAAACATGAATTTCTTAATTCAATTCTATTGAATGAAAAAGGATCAAATTCAAACTCGGGTTTCTAAGGGTAGAGTCGTCCCTTAAGCTCGTATCTTGGCCTAACACACTTAGGACATGCCAAAGGAAGAAAAGGAAGTGCTTTACATACCTTATTGGCTTCTTACGCCTTTCCAAATTCACTTCCCGTTTCGCCAAAAATCTGCAAATGGTCACATTGACCAGTTACTATTCATGAGACTTACAATTTCCAAGCTTAACCAATATTGTTCTATAACAATTTGGGCAGCATCTCCCCTATACATATAACATCCCCGAGATTCAACTCGGCTCGTTTCAACAACAACCAACCCAACAACCAAGCTACAACATCAACAATCAACTCAAAATACATTCTAACATTAATAGCTCTTTTTCTACATAATTCAACAACATTCATAATATTCCAATATCTTCCCTCAACGACTTACATTCAAACCGATATCGACTCTTATACATTCAATTACTAATTCAAAACCATTCAAACAATGTTCAAGAACATTTCAAACAATTCACACAGTTTCCAAACAACTCCAACCATACTCCAACTCACCCGAATTCATCTCCAAACCCAAGAACTACACCAAACATATTCTTTCTTCCAAATTCATGATTTATACCATTAAGCCACACACTAACAAGGCAATATCCGTAAATGTAAAAATTACATAAAATTCGCATAAACTTCCAAATCATCTCTTAACCAACATAACATTATTCTAAGTCGTTAAACTTGTATTTCTCATCATAAAATCCATGACGACAACAACTAAAACGCTAACGACGATTTGTTAATTCACAACTACACCAAGGGAGGCATACGGCCAACATCACACACATACACCAAGATGATTTTCATTCTTTTCTTCACTCTACAACAATCAAGACATGCTAACTAAGATTAACTTATGACTTTGACACACAACACACACACGGCCAACTTCATGCATACGGCTTCAACTTCAACACAATTTTCATCATGAATTTCTTCCTTTTAGCATACTACAACACATATAAACCATCTATAACACAAGAAAACAAGATTAAACTCACCTTTCTTCTTCACTTCTTAACTTGACCAAAGTTGGTCGCTAGAGAAAACGAGCGAGCTATTGTCCGAAACAACAACACCACGTTACTTAGCACCCTTGAATTAGCAAGTTTGCTTGAAGAATTTATTTTTTTGATGGCCAAATCTTGGTCTTGGAATTCCCATGGGCTGGCCGAATGGCCCTCTCTCTTTCCTCAAGTTTCTTGATTTTTCTTGAATTTTCCTAAGTGATGAAAGTGGTGAAATAAGATGACTTAGTCATCTTTTTATTTCACATAATAGCCAACCATGTGGCCATGGCCCACATGCCACATGGCCGGCCACCTAGCCCCTCAATTTTTTTTTTTTTTTTTTTTTTTGAGTTTCTTTTTCATGAATTAATTTCCCTTCCATAACTAGAATACTTTCCAAAAATAGAATTTGACCCCAAATGTTTCTTTAATATTTCCATGCCAATAAAATCATACACAACTTATTCTCTTAAGACGAACAAAAATCTCTACCTCGTATCTCGGAATGGTCTTGTCCCCAACTTATCATAATTGACTCGAATTATCCCGACGTGCGAAATACGGGATATAACATCCTTCCCCCCTTTAGAACATTCGTCCTCGAATGTTCAACTAGTCCCGTAGGGTCTTATAAAGGTCTCGGGGGGGGTTTCTCTTATCACCATATCGTGCCGTTCAATCTACTGATTACATTGCTTTTTCATTTTTCCCTTCAACTCTTCAATTCATGTCTTTTCTGCTACCACTTCGTCACAATATCTTAACACAAGCCATATCTTCAATACGCAACATTCTTGCCTCACAACCATATAACAAGATCCAAGGCACATTTCGAGTTAAACTTCTCCTCCCTGCCAAATTTTGTTACACCTCTCGTGGGACACATAAATTCGCTCTGTTTTGGGTAGCTAACTAATTCCGGTTATCTTGCTCATACCATCTTATACTTAGCTTGTCATACTCTAAACACATTACCTCGTATCCGCTTCCCCCCTTTTTGGGGTGTACTTATTTTATTGCCTGATTACATTCACCTCCCGTCCGCATTTCTTTCTCTCGGTCAGACTGCACTTTTGTGTCACCGTTCCGATTCCTCCGCCAATTGTCCGCTCACACCCTTTCTCTTCCCAACATCATTACATCAGCACCTTCCAAGCTCCCTCTATAGCAAAAAAAACAATATCCAATTGCCCTACGGCATTCATGCCACTTATTTTTTTTCTTTCCGCTTGAACTTTGTTATCCTGTCAAATTAGTGCCTTTCATATACCGTTACATCGGTTGCCGGAATGCGTACACCCACTAACATAGCCATGCACGAAATATCGCACGCCTTCCTGTACACACATATATAATTACCAGCATCTCATTCGCAAAGATCCCCCAGGCACTACTCAAACTGACCCTAATTCTAACGTCGTGACGCACTTCCTTTTTCTCCACCCGATTCAGCCCGCTCCGGCCTACGCGGTCTCTTAAGATTCCCGTTTCCTCAGTATATTCTAAGTCCCTTTAGACCACTCTAACTTCCCATTTGCTTCTTTTGGCTGAAGCTGTAAGGCCTTCAGAAACTTCCCAGGGGGTCACCCATCTTGGAATTTCCCTCATTTTAGCACGCTTAACTTCGGAACTTCGATGAAATACGATGCCCTAACGTTGATATACTCGCGTCCACCTCACCGCACGACCTTCGTCACGTAATTTGGAGTAGAATAAAGTCTTGACAGGTTTCCGAACGCCCTCATGACACAATTACCATTTTGCCCTTCACTCGATTCTACCTATTCACCGTCACCTATGGGTAAAACCATTCTTCGTCTTAGTCTCCCGGGTTCCCAATAGCGACGGACACACCTTAACCGCCGTTATTTTACATACTCAGTTGTCGGCTTCTAAATTTCTACCCATCGCGTTTAATAACATTCACACAGTAATTGCACATACATAAAAATATTATAATAAAGGCTCACATACCTGTATCCACATCTGGTGCTGCCTCCTGGTCCTGCCGGCTAGTCAGAGCATATATGCGGTTCGAAGGACCGCTGGGCTCGGGAGGCCCCACGCCACTCTGCCGCGGCCCGGCCGGTGCCGCATATCCGCCCCTAGGGCGCCTGTACGGGCATTCCCGCATAATATGGCCGGACGGCCGCAAAAATAACAAGCATCAGTGGCAAAACGACACTCCCCAAAGTGAGGCCTACCACAACGAGAACACGGGGCAAGGGTGGCCTCGGCCCGACCCGAACTCGCGTGTCCGTGAACACGAAGCCCACGGAGCTCGTCCGACTCCCGAATACCCGGTCTTTGTCAAATCTCCTATCCGGAAACCGCGGGGGTGCACGCGCACCGGGCCGAGAGGAAGACCCGGTGTCTTGTCGCGCCCGCCCCGGGACTCCCCCGAATATCCAGCTGATCTAGCCCTCTTGGGCTGGCCCCTGTCATAACTCCTATCGGGCTGGCGCCCTCTGTGTCGGTCCTCCACGCCCTGGGCATATGCCTGTACCCGTGCAATATCCATGCCGGGCTGGGAGGCCATCGCCATACAACTGTCTATCAGATAATCATCCAGCCCCATCACAAACTGGTGCACTCGGTCAGTCATGTCAGCCACAATATGAGGCGCGTATCTAGCCAGAGAATCAAACTCAAGGCTATACTCCCGAACACTCCTACCGTCCTGCCTCAACTGTAAGAATCTGTGAACTCGGGCTCGCCTCGTCTCCGGCGGCAGAAAGTGGCCAAGAAAGGCCTCCACAAACTCATCCCATACCGCTGGAGGAGCATTCACGCCCCTCGATAACTCCCAGGACTCGTACCAGTTAGCGGCTATATCATACAACCGGTACGACGCAAACTCGACAGACTCCGTCTCAGAAGCCTTAATCAACCGCAGCGTGCGCTGCATCTGTCTGATGAACTCCTGGGGTCCTCTTCGGGCTTTGACCCGAAAAACTCGGCGGTTACGGGTCAAGAAATAGCGGGCCCTCGACCGTCACGTCCGTCTGCATAATCACCCCCTAAACCGTACTGCGGGCTCGCCCGCCACAATCCTAGTCAACAACCGGACCGCGTCACGCATGGCCCTATCCTCCGCCCCTACCTGGGGAGCTGGAGCCTCGGGCGGGGGGTGGGGCCGCCTCTTGTCGCCAGCTGCTGCTGCTCCGTGTCCCTCTGATGGTGACGGGGTGGCAGAACTGACCGACCGGGGCACAATCTCCGGCTCGGGCTGGGCATGGGCCCTGGTAACTCTCTGGGCCCGACTGGTCTCTCCTGCAGCCGTAGACTTGCCCTTCTGGGCAGCCGTTGCCTTTCTTGGAGGCATCGCTGAAAACATAACAATTCGTTAGGGAGGAGTCATCCCGATAATACCGCTCTATCGCACGATCTAAGATCGAAGGAAGGGTAGTATCCTAAATGTCCTCGTAGCCTCGTTTATAGATGTGGTGCACAACACACCGATAAACAGGACTCTACTAGACACGGCGCGTAGACATTCCGAGGACTAACCGCTCGATACCACTTTTGTCACGACCCAACCCGTGGCCGTGACTAGCGCCCGAACCGGGCACCGTACGTACCAAAAGCCAAAGATAGTAACTCGGGCATTTAGAAAAATTTGGGCGAGTTTCCTCTCTGTTTTTCTTACTAACCAAAATTTACTGCACACGAAGAAAATACCAACAAAGGCCACACCGGCCAACATGTCCATATATACATATATAGGCGAGCCGACAAGGCGCCGCGGTGAATAAACCGCCCAAACATACAATACGTGCATATATCAGCGTAGCTTATCGCCACACCCACGGACATGTCTACGGACCTCTACACGAGTAACAAAGTCATATGACGGGACAGGGCCCCGCCGTACCCTGAACAAATATACACAAGTGTAACAAAAGGCTGTACCAAGATCTGGGCTCCGGGCAAGGGAGCTCTTCAAGATAGCTGAACAGGGAACCTAAGCTGGCGGCTCGCTCAAACGTGTATCAGCACCTGCGCGGCATGAAACGCAGCCCCCGAAGAAAGGGGGTCAGTACGGAAAATGTACTGAATATGTAAAGCATAGAATACAGTAAACAGGATCATAACTGGGCTGGGGTTCACAGAGCAAATATAGTGTCAACACAAATCAGAAGACAGAGAATCAGAAGACTTGCCTTAAATCGTGTGTCATATATGTCCGTGTCATGTCATAATATCATCATATATACATACCGTACCCGGCCCTCTAGCGAGGGACTCGGTGAAATGTCGCATGCGTACCGTACCCGGCCCTTTATGAGGGACTCGGTCGTACCCGGCCCTTTCGGGACTCGGTGAATAATCACGTCATCGTATACCGTACCCGGCCCTTTCGGGACTCGGTCGTACCCGGCCCTTTCGGGACTCGGTGAATAAATCATATAAGTATCACGTATAGTACTCATGTAATCATATACACATAACAAATAATTAACCAGACTACTTTCCAGAATTCGAGGACCAAATGTGTTTACCGACATTCAAAAGTGCATAAGCAAGTTTCAGATTGATCGGAATTAGTAAGTGAAAGTTATGAGCTTTCGCGGTCGTTTTACGTGTCAAAACATGTCATACCACTCAATGGAATAGTCAAAACAACTATCTTTTAGTAACTAAGATAATAACCAAAAGCTTTCTTTAAATTTTGCGTGAGTATGTCAAACAGTGCGTCACAAGGAAATCTCGGAATGCGTGGGCCTACCTCGGTCAAGTTGAGGCGGCATACCCAAATTATGGTCATTAGGCCTGATGGAGTCATGTACGAAGGAGTCAAGACCATCTAATTCCATTTGGGCAAGCATTAAATGTTTAAACGATCATTTAAACAAAACATGAATTTCTTAATTCAATTCTATTGAATGAAAAAGGATCAAATTCAAACTCGGGTTTCTAAGGGTAGAGTCGTCCCTTAAGCTCGTATCTTGGCCTAACACACTTAGGACATGCCAAAGGAAGAAAAGGAAGTGCTTTACATACCTTATTGGCTTCTTACGCCTTTCCAAATTCACTTCCCGTTTCGCCAAAAATGCAAATGGTCACATTGACCGGTTACTATTCATGAGACTTACAATTTCCAAGCTTAACCAATATTGTTCTATAACAATTTGGGCAGCATCTCCTATACATATAACATCCCCGAGATTCAACTCGGCTCGTTTCAACAACAACCAACCCAACAACCAAGCTACAACATCAACAATCAACTCAAAATACATTCTAACATTAATAGCTCTTTTTCTACATAATTCAACAACATTCATAATATTCCAATATCTTCCCTCAACGACTTACATTCAAACCGATATCGACTCTTATACATTCAATTACTAATTCAAAACCATTCAAACAATGTTCAAGAACATTTCAAACAATTCACACAGTTTCCCAAACAACTCCAACCATACTCCAACTCACCCGAATTCATCTCCAAACCCAAGAACTACACCAAACATATTCTTTCTTCCAAATTCATGATTTATACCATTAAGCCACACACTAACAAGGCAATATCCGTAAATGTAAAAATTACATAAAATTCGCATAAACTTCCAAATCATCTCTTAACCAACATAACATTATTCTAAGTCGTTAAACTTGTATTTCTCATCATAAAATCCATGACGACAACAACTAAAACGCTAACGACGATTTGTTAATTCACAACTACACCAAGGGGAGGCATACGGCCAACATCACACACATACACCAAGATGATTTTCATTCTTTTCTTCACTCTACAACAATCAAGACATGCTAACTAAGATTAACTTATGACTTTGACACACAACACACACACGGCCAACTTCATGCATACGGCTTCAACTTCAACACAATTTTCATCATGAATTTCTTCCTCTTTAGCATACTACAACACATATAAACCATCTATAACACAAGAAAACAAGATTAAACTCACCTTTCTTCTTCACTTCTTAACTTGACCAAAGTTGGTCGCTAGAGAAAACGAGCGAGCTATTGTCCGAAACAACAACACCACGTTACTTAGCACCCTTGAATTAGCAAGTTTGCTTGAAGAATTTATTTTTTTGATGGCCAAATCTTGGTCTTGGAATTCCCATGGGCTGGCCGAATGCAGCCCTTCTCTCTTCTCCTCAAGTTTCTTGATTTTTCTTGAATTTTCCTAAGTGATGAAAGTGGTGAAATAAGATGACTTAGTCATCTTTTTATTTCACATAATAGCCAACCATGTGGCCATGGCCCACATGCCACATGGCCGGCCACCTAGCCCCTCAATTCTCTTTTTTTTTTTTTTTTTTTTTGAGTTTCTTTTTCATGAATTAATTTCCCTTCCATAACTAGGATACTTTCCAAAAATAGAATTTGACCCCAAATGTTTCTTTAATATTTCCATGCCAATAAAATCATACACAACTTATTCTCTTAAGACGAACAAAAATCTCTACCTCGTATCTCGGAATGGTCTTGTCCCCAACTTATCATAATTGACTCGAATTATCCCGACGTGCGAAATACGGGATATAACACCAAATTATACTCACGAACACTCCGGCCCCTCTGCTTAATCTGCAAAAATCTATCAACTCTCGCCCTTCGCAACTCCGGGGGCAAGAAGTGGCGGAGAAAAGCAGCTGTGAACTCGTCCCACGTAGGCGGGGAGCACCCTCACCCCTGGACAGCCCCCAGGACTCATACCAATTAAGGGCGACATCTCGTAACCTGTGTGCAGCAAGCTCGACAGACTCGGTCTCCGAAGCCACGACCGGTCTCAACGAGCGCTGCTGCATCCGCCGGATAAAGTCATGGGGGTCCTCGTCGGGCTTAGACCCAAAAACTGGGGGGCTACATGTCGAAATCACGAACTCTCGGGCTATCACGCTTTGTCATCGTCATCATCACCTCTCGCCCGCGTCCGCGAGTTTGTCCCCCGCCACTATCGTCGTCAGTGCATCGCCTCCCTCGACGTCTGTCCTCCGCCCCGGCCGGGGAGCGGGCACGGAGCCGAGGGGCCTGCTCCGGCCTCGTCTGGTGGCGGAGTGGCTGAACCCTCCGACTGAAGTACAATGCCGGGCGTAGTCCGAGCACGAGCCCGGGTAACTCTCGGCGCCCGACTAGTCTCTCCTGCCACCGCCTTGGCCTTCTGGGCAGCCGTTGCCTTCTTTGGAGGCATCACTGAAAAATATAACAACCGATCAGAAAAGAGTCATCCTAATAGCACAGCTCTATCGCACGATCTAAGATTCAAAGAAAAGTAACACCCTAGATGCCCTGTAGCCTCCTGTTTATAGATGTGGTGCACAACACACCGATAAACAAGACTCTACGAGACACGGTGCGTGGACATTCGAGGACGAACCGTTCGATACCACTTTTGTCACGACCCAACCCCGTAGAGCCGCGACTAGTACCGAACCGGGCACCCGAACATATATACATCGAATCACAACACCGGTCTATGCGTACACAAGCATCAAATGTAACATCACAACGTCGCAATCACAAATACGGATATATCGAAACCGGTAAGTAGGTTCGTGTTTCAAATTTATCTTGTTACCGAAAAAATTTTGAGGAGTTTCTCCGTTTTTCGACTATCCAAAAATAACCGTGCACGCGAGAAAATACCAACAAAGGCCACGCAGGGCCAACAGAATAACATACATATATACACGGGCCGACAAGGCCGCTATGGCGAGTGAAACCGCCCAACACACGTATCATACAAGTCTAACCAAATCGACTGGGCACAACCCACACACGTTTATCCACAGACCTCTAAAACGAATGACGAGAATCATATGACGGGACGGGGCCGTGCACGAATAGACAAATATGTACAACGGAAAAGTATACCAAAATACGGGCTCACAGGAAGTAAGGGAGCACTTCAACAAGAGAGGTGGCCTAAGGCGGCGGATCACCAAGTAGTGCGTACGTACACACGGGCATGAAACGCGCCCCCGAAGAAAGGGGGTCGGTACGGAGAATGTCTTGAGTATGCAAAGCGAAGTACAAAAATGAAGTCATAACGAAGTAAGGTGTACGGTATACGCATAATAACCCAAATGCCAAAATACTTAACTTTGTTTTTAAAAAAAATATTTCCGTCCCACATATGCAGAAAATAGAACACGTCATAGAAACTGATGTTAACCGAATGCCGAGGAACGTACGGCCCGATCCATAAATAAAATAATAAATAAAAGAATAATAATCACAAACGTACCGTCATGTTATCATACATCCTACCACATATCATGCTATATCATCAGGTCGGCCACATATCATATCCTCAGATCACCACATATTACATACCACATATACATACATACCGCGGCCAGGAACCCAGCGGTAATATCGCATGTTCACATACCGCGGCCAGGAACCCAGCGGTAATATTACCTATGCACATATACCGCGGCCAGGAACCCAGCGGTAATACCACATATACACATATACCGCGGCCAGGAACCCAGCGGTAACAACATACCAAACCGAACCTCAGAATCATAGTCACATATCAAACTCACATACATGGGGGCAAATAAATAATTAGGTTACCTTCCAAAATCCAATGGCCAAATACATTTACTAACATCAGAAAATGCAGAGGCAAGTTTCGGATTTATCGAATAAGTATACAAAAGTTACAACCTTCAAATCGTTCTTATTGTCAAAATGTATTATAAAACCCAATGAAGTAGTTAAAATAATTATCTTATAGTAGTCGGAGCAATGGTCAAAATTTCTCTTTTCAAAATCACACAAATACACCAAACAAGGCTACATCGGGAGATCTCGGAATGCGTGGGCCCCGCCTCGGTCAAATTGAGGCGGCGTACCCCAAACTATGGTCGTTAGGCCTTACGAGGTCATATACATAGGATTCTAGGCCCTCCAATATCAGTTGGGCAAACTACGGATGTTTAAGCACTTATTTCAACAAAACCAGACATTTTCAATTCAATTCTGCTGAATGAAAAAGGGGTAAATTTGGATGTAGATTCCAAAGAGTAGAGTCGTCCCCGAGATCCGAATCCAAACCTATTACATCTAGGACATTCCAAGAGAGGGAAGGGTGGAGCTTTACATACCTTATTCGCTTCTTAAGCTTGTCAAAACTCAATTCCCGTTTCCTCCAAAATCTACAATTGGTCACATTTACCAATTTGTCATTTATAAGCCTTAAGGCTAAAATTTGGAAGTAGTGCTTGTTTATAGAAATTTTGACAGCACTTCCCCTATAAATATAACGTCCGAGGATTCAACTAGCCCAATTCAACGACACAATATCAACAACAACAATCAACAACAACAATATCCAATCCAAAACACATTCTAACATCAATAACGTTCTCTTACATAAGTTGCCAACATTCATAGTCTTCAAAGTAATCACTTACATCCAATCCGACATTATTCTTTATTCGTTCAAATACTAATCGAACTCGTTCAACGACATTCAAAACATTCTAATCAAATCACATAAACGTTCAAACAATCCAACAACTACTCCAATTGGCGAAAACTACTCCAAACTCAATACAACATCCATAATACATTTTTAATTTCCAAATTCATTCTTTACATCAACCATCCACATATTTACAATGTCATTTCCATAGATACAACATTTCCATAAAAAGTACCTTAAAGTGCAAACGCCCCAAATCATTTACAATCTTCAACTTAGTTCATTAAACTTTCATTTTAAGCTTAACATTCATAACGGCGACAATCAAACTACTACATAAAATTATTACATTCTTGTCACACACAATGGCCCATTTTTTCGGCCACACCATACACACACCATACTAATGATTCTCTTCCATTTCAACACACTATAACAACCAAACATGCTAGAATAGAATTGTTCAACACTTCCAACACAACATACATATACACGGCCACACCTACACCACACGGCCTCACTTTCTACATATTATTTCATGATTTTCATCCATTTTAGTATACTACAACATAAACACATCATTCATAATCCATAAACAAGCTTAATTCTTACCTTTCTTCTTCAACTTCCAACTTGCCTAGGGTTCTCAAATGTTGAAAAGGAATGGTCTATCGCCCCAAACAACAACTCCACGTCGATGAGGACCCTTCAATTAGTGGTTTTATTAAGAAGAAATAATTTCGGAAGGGCAAATTTTTGGTCTTGAATTTTTTTTCTATGGCCGAATATGGTGGCCTTTTTCACCTTCTTGTTCTTTTTTTTTCTAAGTGTTTGATGGAGGAAGATGACTAATAAGTCATCTTTTATGCTCCAAGTTGAACCATCCAAGTGTCCATGGGTTGGACTAATTAAATTGTGCCAAACCATGTGTGGGACCCACATGACCACATGGATGATTTCATGAATTTCATGAATCTTCATCTTTCCAAAATTCCCAATTTGCCCTTAGCCTTTCTCAATATTTCCATAAGCCATTTTGCGAATTTCCACTTTTACCCCTAGCCTTTCTTAATATTTCCACATCGATACTTCTATATCCAACTCATGTAAGTTTAACAAGATCAAAATGTAGCCTTGTCCTTATCTCGTCACAACGATTTCAAACTATCCGAATGTGCGAACTTACGGGATATAACAGACTCACCTGGGTCCCCAATCCTTCCTGAAATGATCTCTAGAAGTTGGCTGTAAACTGGGCACCCCTGTCGGAGATAATAGATATGGGAACTCCGTGAAGTCTCACTATCTCCTTAATATATAACCCGGCATAGTCCTCACCGAATAAGTAGTCGATTTCGGAAGGAAATGGGCTGATTTTGTCGTACCTATCAACGATAACCCATATGGAGTCATACTTCCGTGGAGTGCGAGGTAAGCCTGTAATGAAGTCCATATTAATTATCTCCCACTTCCAAGTCAGAATTTCCATCTCCTGTAGTAATCCACCCGGCTTCTGATGCTCGATCTTAACCTGCTGGCAATTTGGGCACTGAGCAACGAACGCATCTGAGGTCATGATACATCTTCGTCGACCCTGGATGAACAGAATAACGGGCATAATGTGCCTCGCCCATAACCTGTCGCCGCAGCCCCGCAACATCAGGTACACACAATCTGCCCCTATGTAGTAATACTCCGTCAGGTGTAATCTCGAACGGGGTCTTCTCCTTTTCAAGTGCTGCATCTCTGTACTATGCCAGAATAGAATCGTCATGCTGACGTCGCTTTACCTCTTCCATAATAGAGGATTCAACAATTCCTTGAACAGAAACCCCAATATCTCCAGAATCGGCCAGACGGACTCCAAGACTAAATAGCTGATGAATCTCACGAACCATTTCTTTCTTTTTTGATGGCACATCCGCTAGACTGCTCATAGACTTATGGCTGAGTGCATCTGCTACAACATTGCCTTTCCCCGGATGATATAAAATGTCGACATCATAGTCTTTCAAAGAATCGTAACCACCTCCTCTGCGCAAATTCAGCTCCTTCGCTTAAAGATATCTTGGAGGCTCTTGCGATCTGTATAAATATTAACATGAATGCCATATAGATAGTGTCTCCATATCTTCAAAGCATGAATTACCGCGGCTAGCTCCAGATCGTGGGTGGGATAATTTCTCTCGTGCTTTCGAGGTTGCCGGGAGGCATAGCTATAACTCCGCCGTGCCTTGCATTAATACACACCCCAATCCAACACCGAAGCATCTGATAAATAGCATAACCATCTCGCCCCTCGGGAAGAGTCGGAATGGAGCCGTAGTCAACTTCTCTTTTCAACAACTGGAAGCTTCGTTCACAAGCATCAGTCCACTGGAACTTGGCTCCCTTCTGAGTTAGCCTTGTTAAAGGCGCTGAAATCGAAGCAAACTTCTCCACAAATCTCCTGTAATATCCTGCTAATCCCAGGAAACTACGTACCTCTGTAGGTGTCGTGGGTCTAGGCCAATTCTTTACGGCCTCAATCTTCTGGGTATCTACCCGAATGCCATCAGCTCCAATAATATGCCCCAGGAATGCCACTAAAGTTAACCAGAATTCACATTTAGAGAATTTAGCATATAACTTCTGGTGTCGGAGTACCCCAAGCACCGTCCTCAGGTGATCTGCATGCTCCTCTTCTGACCGCGAATAGACCAGAATATCATCAATAAATACAATCACGAACATATCCAGGAACGGCTTGAATACCCGATTCATCAGATCCATAAACACGGCTGGAGCATTGGTCAGCCCAAAAGACATCACTCTGAATTCATAATGCCCATATCGGGTCCGAATGTTTGTCTTAGGAATATCTCGCCGCTCGTACCCGCACTTGATGATAGCGACCGCGAGGTCTATCTTCGAGAAGCACCTGGCACCCTACAACTGATCAAACAAATCATCAATCAGGGGGGGGGGGGGGGGGGGGGGGGGGGGGGGGGGGGGGGGGTATTTATTTTTTATGGTTACCTTATTCAGCTGCCTGTAATCAATACACATCCGTAGCGACCCATCATTCTTTCTCACGAACAATACCGGCGCTCCCCAGGGTGATGTGCTGGGCCTAATAAAGCCCTTCTCTAATAAGTCCCTCACGCTCCTTCAATTCTTTCATTCGCCGGTGCCATTACGTACGGAGGAATAGATATAGGCTGAGTGTCTGGCAGCACATCTATAGTAAACTCTATCTCCCGCTCGGGAGGAAGACCTGGAAGCTCATCTGGGAATACATCTGGAAATTCATTAACCACTGGGACTGACTGAAGAGTCGGTGCTTCTGCTTTTAAGTCATGCACACGAACCAGATGATAAATATAACCCTTTCTGATCATTTTTCTTGCCTTGAGGTATGAAATAAACTTACCCCTCGGCGACGCTGTATTTCCTGTCCACTCTATAACTGGTTCACCTGGGAATTGGAAGCGAACTACCTTCTTCTGACAATCAACATTAGCATAACAAGAAGCTAGCCAATCCATACCCATAATAACATCGAATTCGGTCATATCTAGCTCTATCAGATCCGCTTTGGTGCAACGGCCACAGATAATTACCGAACAATCTCTATAAACCTGCCTGGCTATAACAGAATCCCCTACTGGAGTAGCTACCTCAAATGGTTCTATCGGTTCGGGTTTTATCCCGATTCTATTAGCAACGAGGGGAGAAATATATGATAAAGTGGAGCCTGGATGTATCAATGCATATACAGCTCGGGAGAAGATCAATAATATACCTGTAACCACATTAGGCGACGCCTCCGATCTGTCGGGCCGCCCCGGGCATATATGCGGTTCGAAGGACCGCTAGAACTGGAAGCTCTGCCACGACCTCTACCGCGGCCTGCTGGTATCGGCGTACCCCGCCCCATAGGGCACATAGCTACCGAGGAAGAAGATGAACGGGGCAGCCGACCCGGTAGGCTGAGCTGCACCACCTGCACCACCTCCACGCGGACAATCTCTCATAAGATGGCCCTGACGGCCACAGGTAAAACAAGCGCCCGTAGCGCGATAACACTCTCCAGGGTGATACCTCCCACAGTGGGAACACGGAGGTCTGGGTGGTCTCGACTGGCTGGAACCTCTGTCCACCTGTGAGCCCGAAGCCCTGGAGCTCTGACCTGCCCCTGAATACCCTGCACCATCTGGTCTCCTGCCGGTGAACTGTGGGGGTGTGCTCCGTGCTGGCTGGGGAGGATATCTGCTATGCTGCTGCTGAGGCTGCCTGCCTCGAGACTCTCCAGAACCAGCGGATCTAGCCCTCTCGGGGCCGGCCCCCGTCATAACCCCCCGTCGGCCGACGCCTCTGTGTCGATCCTCCATACCCTGGGCATGTGCCTGTACCCGTGCAATATCCATCCCTGACTGTGCCGCCATCACCAAACAGCTGTCAACCAATTAATGATCCAGCCCCATCACATACCGGTGCATCCGGTCAGTCATATCAGCTACCAGAGCGAGTGCGTATCGGCTAGCAAAGGTCGAAACTCTAAATCGTACTCTCGAACACTCCTGCCACTCTGCCTCAGACGCAGGAATCTATCAACTCTGGCCCGCCTCATCTCCGGAGGTAGAAAATGACCAAGAAAGGCCTCTGTGAACTCGCCCCATACTGCTGGAGGAGCACCCTCGCCCCTAGACAGCTGCCAAGACTCATACCAATTAGCCGCTACATCATACAACCGATATGACGCCAACTCGACAGACTCGGTCTCAGAAGCCGCAACGTACGCTGCATCTGTCTAATAAACTCCTGAGGATCCTCCGCGGGCTTTGACCCGAAAAACTCTGGGGGACCACAAGTCAGGAAATCACGGGCCCTCTGACTGTCATGCCTGTCCACATGATCACCTCCTGGTCCATGCCTGTGAACCTGCCCCGCCATCAATCTGGTCAACAGCTGGACCGCATCTCGCATAGCCCTATCCTCCGCCCCTAGCTGAGGAGCTGGAGGCTCGGGCACTCGAACCTCGGGAGCTGGCGGTGGAGCCGCCCCCGACTGCGGTTGCGCGCTCGCTCCAAGTCCCTTTGATCGGCGGTGTAGCGAACCGGGCCGTCGGGGGCACAACCTCGGCACGAGTGCTCGGCCACGGCCCTAGTAACTCTCCGGCCCGGGCGGTCTCCCCCAACGTCGTAGACTTGCCCTTCGGGCACTGTCGCCTTTCTCGGAGGCATCGGCTCGAAAACATAACAATTCGTTGGGACGAGTCATCCCGATAACACGGCTCAATCGCACGATCTAAGATCGAAGGAAAGATGACATCCTAAATGTCCCGTAAACGTTTATAGATGTGGTGCACAACACACCGATGAACAAGACTCTACTAGACACGGTCTGTAGACACTCCGAGAACGAACCGCTCTGATACCACTTTTGTCACGACCCAATCCCGTAGGCCGTGACTAATGCCCGAGCTGGGCACCCAAACATATTCCTTAACCAAAATCGCATACAGATAGCTTATACATATACAAATATCAAACACTGTCTCAAACTGTCGCAAACACGGATACATATATATCACAGAAGCCGGCAAGGCTATCATATGGCGCAACGTCCCAAAATATATATAGACGCAAGCCAGCTTATATATCAAGGCCGCCCATGGCTAATGGGACCGCCCAAAAAATAAAATATACGAACACACACATACAAAGAATAGGCACAACCCACATATGTGTCCACACACACGGACCTTTAAACAGAACAACAGAATCATATGATAGGACAGGGCCCCGCCGTACCCCTGAACAAATATATACATATGAAACGGAAGAGTATAGACCAAAATATAGGCTCCAAAACAAAGGGAGCACTCCAAACAGCAGAATAGGTGTCTTAGGCTGGCGGATCACCGAAATGAGCGTCTGTACCTGCGGGCATGAAACGCAGTCCACGAAGAAAGGGGGTCGATACGAATATGTACCGAGTATGCAAAGCAAGAAATACAAGAAATAATCATAATTGAAATGTAAGTACTTAAAATAAGTATAATATCCAAAATACCCAAAACGTTTACTTTTAAAACACAAACGATGCATAGGGCTCAGGGAATATGGTCGCCCGCCCGTCATTAGCGCCATAACACAGCATAACACCAGAAGGTTTCATATCTCCGTAACCCGACATATCTCCATAGCACATCATAACACCATAATCACAGCATAACACCAAATATAGGGAACCCCTCGGCAGAAAACTCGGTGAACCATAACACAAGATAACACGGAATATAACATATTGCGCACGACAACATAACCCCGGCCCGGACTCGGCGAAAGATACAACAATGCACGAGCGAGTCGTGAGTAACCATATGCATAAAAATTATTGTTAAATACTCAATACATAAGTAAGTGATCAACACTTGGGGTCGGGTGATAGTTATATCAAATTCTGTCACAAAGGTATAGAACTATACAAAGGAAAGTCGCGGGACCCACGGACGAGCATCAACCCGATCCGAGCCCGCCTATGGAAGATATACCCATTATATGCTACAGAATCTCCTACGAGCATATCGAGGCGATCCGGTTCTGTCTACGAAAGTTATACGTATTTAGAACCTTCAAGACACTTTGGGGGCCACCCATCCTAAAAATTTCTCTCGCTCCAAAGACGCTTAACTTTGGAACTCTGATGAAATACGATGCTTTAATGCTAGTATGATCGCGTCTACCTCACCGCATGACCTTTATCACATAATCTGGAGTAAGTTGAAGTCTTCATAGATTTCAAAACGTTCCCATAACACCTTTTCCTTCGAATTAGAAAAGGTCTCTTACTCTCCCCGACCCCACAATTACTATTTTGGCCCTCATCCTTTCTATAACCGAGTCTTTTCAGGCTTCCGTCACTTATAGTACTCGTATCCTTGGCTATATATGTCATGGTCTATTACTACGTTGTTATCTCGCTTTCTTCTTATTTTCTTCTTCCAATTATCCTTTCTTTTCTTACACTCGCTATCATTTTCGTTATTATCTAACCCTTATTCCAAACTCCCTACGACAACTTGATAAGCCTTCCTTACTAGTTCTATAGCTGCTTTTCCGTTTCACGCTTGCCTTTATATTCTAGTTACATAGATCACATCATAGCTTTGGCCACCTTCTCACTAGGCTTTACTTATTTTCATAACAATCCTCATTATATTCACATTATATCTTATTCGTAATCAATCCTATAATATAACACTTCTTAACCCTTTACCCTTTCTGATCAACTTTATCCTTAATATTTCACAAGTTGCCTTATCAATACATTCATATCCATCACAATTCTTTTCCTCTGTACTCTTGTCTTAATCATACTATTACTTCTTTTTAACTATAAGCCGTCATAATTCATCCCCGCCTATCAATTCGTCGGTACCTTAATATAACTCTCTATCAAGGTTTGCCGCCCTTTTCTAAATCATCTCTTAGTATCACAAGCCCTTTCCACTTTCTTTGTACCATATCGATATCGACCTCCTAATTATTATTACCCTCGATTCAGCAATTAACTTTTTTCTCGATGTCAGCCGTACTCGTAGCTTAATCAAATCTTATCATTACTATTGGCACGACCTTTCAAGACATATTACAAACCTATATCTCATTCTCTTTTTATTTCCAGGAAAACTTTGGCAGAGTTTCCCCTGTAATTGTTACTATCTCAAAACCTGCATGCGCATTTCAGAAATACCAACAATGCCTCACAGGGCCAACATATGTATATACATACAACATATCGTATCACAGCCACACAGGGTGTCACGACCCAACCCCGTAGGCCGTGACTAATGCCCGAGCTGGGCACCCAAACATATTCCTTAACCAGAATCGCATACAGATAGCTTATACATATATAAATATCAAACACTGTCTCAAACTGTCGCAAACACGGATACATATATATCACAGAAGCTAGCAAGGCTATCATATGGCGCAACGTCCCAAAATATATACAGACGCAAGCCGTCAAGGCCGGCCATGGCGAATGGGACCGCCCCAAATATAAAACATACGAACACACTAAAATAGGCACAACCCACATATGTGTCTACGACCTCATTGAACAACGTAATCATATGACGGGACGGGGCCCCGCCGTACCCCCGAACAAATATATACATATGCAACGGAAGAGTATATACCAAAATATAGGCTCCTTAACAAAGGAGCACTCCAAAAGATAATAGGTGTCCTTCGGCGGATCACCGAAATGAGCGTCGATATCGCGGCATTGAAACGCGGCCCCGAAGAAAGGGGTTAGTACGGAATATGTACCGAGTATGCAAGAAATACAAGAAATGTAATCATAATTGAAACGAAGTACGGAAAATAAGTATAATATCCAAAATACCCAAAACGTTTACTTTTAAAACACAAACGATGCATGAATTCCGGAATATGGTCGCCCGCCCATCATTGGCGCCATAACACACCATAACACCAGAAGGTTTCATATCTCCGTAACCCGACATATCGCCATAGCACATCATAACGCCATAATCACAGCATAACACCAAATATATAGGGACCTCGAGGAACTCGTGAACCATAACACATCATAACACCGGAATATAACATAGTGCGCACGACAACATAACCGGCCCGAACTCTCGAAAGATACAACAGTAATGCACGAGCGCAGTCGTGAGTAACCATATGCATAAAAATTATTGTTAAGACTCAATACATAAGTAAGTGATCAACACTGGGGTCGGGTGATAGTTTATCATTATCACAAAGGTATGGAACTATACAAAGGAAAGTCGCGGGATCCACGGACGAGCATCAACCCGATCCGAGCCCGCCTATGGAAGATATACCCATTATATGCTACAGAATCTCCTATGAGCATATCGAGGCGATCCGGTTCTGTCTACAAAAGTTACGGCCATTTTTAGACGTAGAATCCTTTAAAAACAAAATCCTTGTGCAATGTTTGAAATCCAATTTTTACCAAAGACATAGGGACCATAGTATTACTACATTAAGAATGCCGACGTTCAAAGGTGAATAAGAATCGTAGACATGCCCGGATCATAAGAGTAGAGTTTCCTCGAGGCTCGTGTCATAGCCTATTTACAACTAAGACATGCCAAAAGAAGGAAGGGTTAGGCTTTACATACCTCGTCTGCTCTCGAAGCTAATCCAAACTTACGTCGCGCACTTCCCAAGATCTACAATACATCATTAAATACCAACATTAACTAAAGGCATTTAGACATTCAATTCCAAACTAGCACTTAATTCTGCAGAATTTGCAAGATTTCGTAGAATGCAACAACCCCGAGAATTCAACTCGGCCAAATTCATCAACAACAATACCAACAACCAAACTAACAACATCAATAATCAATTCAAAACGCATTCTAACGTTATCAGCTCTCTACATAATTCAACAACATTCATTATATTCAATTCAACTACTTACATTCAAACCAATATCAACGCTCATACGTTCAAGTACTAATCCGAAACCATTCAAACAATATTCAAGAACACTTGAAGCAATTCACACAACATTTCAAACAACCCAACCAATGTACCAACTCACCCGAAATCATCCCCAAACCCGAGAACAACAACAACAACACATCCCTCACTTCCGAATTCATAACTTACATCAACACTTCATTTGTTAGCAATGTCATTCCCATAAATATACAAACTACATAGGAATCACGTTGACTTCCAAATCAGCCCGCAACAATCACAACATCAACTTGAATCATTAAAATTTCTTTATCAACATAGAACTCATAGCAACAACAACCAAAACACTAAATAGAATTAATTCGTTCTTAACCATGCAAGGTAGGCCATATTAGGCCACCACCATCCACACATATATTGATAATTCTCATCCATTTCAACACACTATAACAACTAAACATGCTAAATAGAATTTAATTCATCATTCCTACACAACACACACATACACGGCCACAAGCCATCCACACGACCCAACTCCCACATGCAATATTTCATGAGTTTCATCCATTTTTACATACTACAACACACATAAACCATCCATAACATATAACAACAAGATTAAACCTTGCCTTTCTTCTTAACTTCACAACTTAGCTAAGGTTGGCAAAGGATGAAAACGAGCGGTTTGTTGACTCAAACAACCACTCCACGTTAACAAGGACCCTTCAATTAGTGGATTTGCTAGAAGAAATTATTTTTTTGATGGCTATTTTTGGACCTCAATTTCTTGCACCTATGGCCGAATGCCTTGGTCTTTCTTTCTCCAAGTTTCTTGATTTTTCTTAAGTGTTGAAGAAGATGAATATGATGACTTAGTCATCTTTTAGCAAAGATATATTAGGCTTCCAGCGTGGCCATGGCCCACACCCCATGTGGCCGGCCACATGCCCCTTTTTTTTTTTTTTTTTTTTTTTCCATTTTCATGAACTAATTACTTTCCAAAAATAACTTTTGACCCCAAATTTCCTTAGTACTCCATGCCACAAAATCATAAGCAACTCATGTCTTAAAACAAAATCGTAGTTAAAGTCTCGACTTCGTATCCCGGAATAGTCTTGTCCCTAACTTATCATGGTTAACCCGGATTGTCCCAATGTGCAAAATACGGGATATAACACAGGGCTCCCAATATCAGCAACAGTATGAAAATGACGAACATACCTCGTATGCCCAACTCAAACTCGTTACACTTTCTTGTTTACTTTTTCCTTTTAATCTTCAACTTGTTTTTCAATCGTACTTCAATATCTTACCCGACATATATCTTTCATACCTTTTGCTTACTGCGTGCTTTGTAACTTCCAATATCGCTAGCCACTTTCTGTCGTCGATGCCATTCTTCTCGCGAAATCAAGGTTAGTAGAGGAATCTCTCATTCCCTATGACTTGGATATGGCACGATCTCGTACGTGAAAGAAGAGTAACCACCCTAGAGCCCCGTAGCCTCCGTTTATAAATGTGGCGCACTTCACACCATAATAGACTCTGCGGACACGACTTTGCGTACAACCCTAGGACGAACTGCTCGATACCAATTTGTCACACCCAACTTGATAGGGCATGACGGGTACCCGACCCTTACTTTCGAGCGAACCTCGACTCTCTTGTTACTCACAATCATACCGGGCCCTTAAACCATTAAATGAGTGCACAATGTAAGCTTTTCGAAAACATGCTTTTCGTCTTTCTCAAATCGTGTCGTAAACATATTTTCGTAATATAATGCATAATGATCCGGCCTTACGTAGGCTTACAAGATCGACATGTTCTTTACATGATGGCTACGCAAAGTCTCTAACATAACTCAGATACCATATCATAGATAACGACTTGGCAAAGAAGAGGAAATGGAGCTCGCCAATCTAGCCGGAACATCTTCTACTAATGTCCTCTACGAGGACGTATACCGTTGGCACGAAACGGCCCTCGAAGAAAGGGGGTCAGATGAATATGTACTGAGCATGTAAAGCATGGAGTACAAGAACAGGATCATAATCGAAATAGGAATTACGAACGAGTATAATAATCGAAAACCATAAGACTTGCCCTTGAAAACGGATATCATGCATGTCAATATCATAAAACCATCATGTATACATATAACGTGAGAAGAGAGGGACTCGTTGAAGAAAATCATAGAGCCATCATGTATGCATATCATCATGTCATCATATATATACCGTACGGGCCCTCTAGTGAGGACTTTGAACGGGCGTGTAGCCCTTGAGGACTCGGTAAAGGAGATCCCGTCTCCATCACGCATACCATACTGCCCATCCTATGGGCCGGCGCCATCATCATATCATATAACGTGCCCCGACCCTCTAGTGAGGGACGCGGTGAATGCGTGCCCCGCCCTCTAGTGAGGACGCGGTGAATAATGCAGCCGGGAGTTGCACGAATACGAAACGGCCCGGACGCAGTGAAAGAAGTAATAACAGCTAGCACGAGCAGAGTAGTGAGAAACCATATGCATAAAAATCACTTTTAAGACTCAATAGATAAGTAGTCAAGTCAACGCTCGAGTATCAAACGATAGTCATATCAAATCCGTTCTAAATATCATTAGGGCTGCATTAAAAGGAATGTGAGGGATCGTAGACATGTATCTCAATCCGAACCCGCCCATGAAAGTTACGGGCATTATATGTTATAGAATCATTTGCGAACATATCAAAGCAATTTCCGTCTATGAAAGTTATGGTCATTATTAGACATAGAATCTTTTACGAACAAAAATTCTTTATGCAACATTTGAAATCCAATCATACATAAGACTTAAGGACCATAATCCGACCATATTAAGAGTGCCAACATCAAGAGGTGAATAAGAATCGTAGACATGCTCGGATCTTAAGAATAGAGTTACCCCGAGGCTCGTATCATAGCCTACTTACAACTAAGATGTTACACCTCGCATTTTTGTACATTGGAATATTCCGAGCCAATGGTGAAAAGCTAAGGACAAGACTATGTTCTAAATAATTTTAATTTCATAGGGAATATTATTTATAGACATTGGTGGTATGGAAATATTGAGAAAGGCTAAGGGTAAAAAGGAAAAAATTCACAAAGTGGCGTCATGGGAATAATGTGAAAGGCGAGGGGTAAAATGGTAATTTCACAAGGTTCAAGAAAAATCCTTGGAGGGCCAAATCTTATATAAGAAGACACTTGGCCTTCTTTATTAAATTTCAAGAAAAAGGGAAGAAAGCTCTAGAAAAAAAAATGAAAAGGGGGCAAAGTGTAAATAAATGAGGGACTAAAGTGTGCAAGGGAAGACATTTGGTCATCTTTGACCAAGTAAGAAAATTCAAGAAAAGGAAGGAAAAATCAAGAAAAAAGAAGAAAATTCTAGAGAGGGATAAGGAGGATATAAGGCCATACTTGAGGGGCTTAAATGCAAATATGGAAAAAAATGGTGGAAGGCATGTATATATATTAAGTCATCTTTTAATTCAACAAATTTGGAGGAAGAAAGAACAAAAGAAAGAGCAGAGCATGAAGCCATGGGGTTCGGCCAACCCATGGAAATTTGGCCATGAGAAATTTCGCTCCAAAAATTATTTTCTTCATGTATTCCTACCAGTTCAAGGGTCCTCTACAACGTGGTATAGTTGTTTCGGAAGATAGGGCATTCGTTTATCGTTTTCGCACCATAGTCAAGTGAAGAAGTTGAAGGAAAAAGGTAAGGTTTAGTCTCTTCTCACGTGTTATGGATGGTCTATGCATGTTGTTGAGTGTTGTAGTAGGTGAAAATGAATGAAAATCATGAAAATAAATTATGTTGTGCATGTGGCCGTGTAGATGCTTGCATGGTATGGAAGTGATGATTCAATTCTTATGTAGAATTTTAATTGTTGTTGTTATGTATTTTATGATGGAAATAAATGGAAAGCATGAAATGTAGAAATTATGGATGTGGCCGTGTAGTGTGTTGTGTGCATGGAAGGATGGGTTGATTTTATATAGCATGTTGTTGTTGTTGTTGTTGTAATGTAAAGAAAAGGATGAAAATTCATGAAAAATATGCATATATGTGAGTATTGGCCGAGTGGTATGGGTGATGGAAGGGTATGATGAATGGAAAGTTTGGTTGTGGATTTCATGTTGCAAATAAAAGTTTATGTTAATTGAATGTAATGTTCTTGCAGGTATGGAATACAATGATGTTAGTATGGTGTTGTTGGAATATAAATCACAAGGTTGTTATTGTTTTTATTGGAGTTGGAAAGTCTTGAAGGAAGTAGTATGTTGATTGAAATTATTAGTATGATTGTGTCACACCCCGATCTCACTGGGGTGTGATGGGCACCCGACCCCGTAACCGGAGCCGAGCGAACCCGGCCGACTTTACCACGTCTACCGAATTTTTTTTTTTTTGAAACTTTGAAGCAAACGTATTTAATAAGATTACTCATATATAATAAGACTCTTTCGTTGTCTTTAAATCAATTAAAATATGTAGCTATACAAAACTCATATCATAATGCAACCGACTCCCAAAACCCACGACTCTGTCTGCAAAGTCTCTAACTTCAAACAAGACTTCATGGCATAGCACGCTGACTCGGCGACACCCTCGAACAAATGGAGTTTGCCAACTTCGCTGGAACATCTTCTATCCTGGCTTCTATCCGTCTGGGTGTACCTGCGTGGCATGAACGCAGCCCCCGAAGAAGAGGGGTCAGTACGAGTAATGTACTGAGTATGCAAGACATGAACAAGTAACAACATAGTAAGAGTTGTAGAGCATATCACGTGTAAAACGGTAACCACGCGCAGTAATAACTATATGGAAACATAGACAAGATCATAGGATAAAGGAGTAACGTACGTGTGTGCCACTTAGGCGGAGGCCATGCATGCCTAGCTTTTTCTTTTTTCGAGCACGGTGTTTTTATTCTAGTACATAGAAAATGATACTTTTTCGAAAACGGTACTTTTTACTCATTCAGACCCGCCGAATTCATCGGCTCTCCCACCCCCCTCCCCAACGTTGTCCCAAATATATCACATTATATATCTATATATCACATAACGTACGCCGCGTACGGCTCTCCCATAAATCCCGCGTCCGGCATCCCGCGTCCGGATGATAAACTGAATCGGGTGACACGATTGCCCTTCCCATTCCCCATATGCATATACAATTATACATTCAACAATATTATGTATCATAAACATTTACCATATAAACAAAGATGCATGGGAGCCCAAGGAAAGACATGTGTCTATCGGAGTGACGTAAGGTCGGTGACCTCCGATTGTATTATGGAATAACCGGGATCGCTTTGTCTCACCAAGGACGAGTATCTTAAGGCGAGACCACCAACGAAGAATAGTACTAGGAGAAAACATAGTATGGTATCATGGGCATCATAGACGTCAATTCATAGACCTTGAAATCCGTAGAACATAGTGTCATAGCTAAGAATGGAGATAAGGATCAAGAACTAGTTTGTCACCTTTGTATTCACATTGAATCCTTTGCTTAGAAATTTTGGTCATACTGATCGTAGGCATATTCTCTTTTCTACCTCATCGTTATCGTTGTTGCCATAGAAGTATTCTCATTGGAACAGGTATAGTACTTGTCAGTTGGTAACAGAATAGGGATCAAAGGTTTCTTTTGGATTCAGCTTCAAAGTAGTCAAGCGGAACAATAAAGAAAATCCGGGAAACAATGGGCCCACCTCGGGTCGAATGAGGCGGCGTACCAAACTTACATAAGTTACATGTCATGGCATTGCTTGTGAGGGTTTTAGGTTAGTCGGGTCCTATTTATGCGAGTTCTAGAGGTTTAGGAAGTTCTTCCAACCTTCTACACAATTTTTAATTCAATTTCACTGAATGAAAAAGAGGAAACTTTAGGTGCGGATTCTGGAGGGTAGAAGGGTCCCCGAGATTCTTATCCAACATATAACGTCTAAGACATGCCATAGAAAGAAGGGTGAAGTCTTACATACCTCTTTTCGCTCCTTCTGCTACTCCAAATCCACGTTGCAAATTCGCCAGAATCTACATTTTGGTCATGTTTACCAAACCTTGATTAGTGCATTTAGAATTGGATTCTTAAAACGACACTTGGCTATCGAAATTTTGGCAGCATTTCCCCTGTAAATATACCATGCCACCAAGTTTAACTTGGCCGATTTCAATCAACAACAATCCGGGAATTCAACCCGGCCAAACCATCCACACTAATGGTAATATTCATATCAACAATTTCAAGAATCAACCCAAAGCACATTTTAACAATTCAATCAACATACCACTTCCTTCAAGATCTTTTAACTCCCTTAAGAACAATAACAACTTGATAATTTACACCTTAACAACATCATACTAACAATATTGTATTTCTATTCATGCAAGAACATCATACTCCATTTGCATAATCTTCCAAAACAAGCCTCCAACTACTAAAACTTCACTAAGTTCATTAAGCTTTTATTTGCAACATAACATTCATAACACAACCACCCCACCATTTCTCCATAATTCATCAATATATATATACGGTCATATATTACCATTACTCACGGCTAGACTCCAATATACCAACTTTCATGAATTCTTATTCATTTATTCATCACATAGTCCATAACATAACAATCAAAATGCTACATAAACTTAACTCTTCACTCCTATACCATATAGCATACACACGGCTTCTCACACCAACATCTTCATTTCATGAATTCCATTCATTCCTTTACATTACAACATGCATAACCATTCATAATACCATCATCCAACAAGCTAAATAAATTAGTTTTTCACTTCCATGCCATACTACATACACTCGGCCATACACACCACACCACAATCTCATGAAATTTATTCCTTTCTACACATCACAACATGCATAAACACCTATAAAACATGCAAGAAAGATTGCACCTTACCTTGTTCCTCCACCTCTACCTTTCTCGGCCAAGACTTCTTTTTTGCAAAACGAATAGTTTTCTTGTTCTAACAACCACTCCACGTCGACGAGGACCTTCCGATTAGTATGAAAGCTTAAAGAAAATATTTTCAAAGATCCACTTTAGGGGCTGGTTGGGCCAGCCCCCTCTTTGGCCGTCCCTCTCCTTTTTCTTTCTTCTTCTCTCTCTTGAAATTTCTAGAGCACAAAATGAAGAATTTTTCTCATGTTTTCACCACTTATACATATATATATATAACTATAGGCACATGACTTGTCATGTGCATTGTTTGGCCGTTTTTCTCTTCTTCTTTTCTTCTCAAATTTTCTAGATTTTTCCTTTCTTTTCCTCCAAGTTTCTTGAATTCTCTAAATAATAAAAGATGAATCACATGCTTACCTAGTCATCTTTTAATCACTTGTATTATGCACCCATGTGGGCCATAGCCCACCTTGAATTTTTCCTCAACAAGTCATGCATAAAAGTTTCCAATTCCATGTTTACCCTTAAATTTCCATAACAATAATATTCATAAGCGACTCGCGCATTCAACAAAACCGGAAACTAGCCTTGTCCTTAACGTTCCGCCATTAACTCGGACTATCCAAATATGCAAAAATGCGAGGTGTAACAGATTGTTGGTAATGTTGTTAGTTTGGCCGGGTTGTATTCCCGGGATCGTTGGTTGATTGAAATCGGCCAAGTTAAACTTGGTGGCATGGTATATTTACAGGGGAAATGCTGCCGAAATTTCGGTAGCCAAGTTTCATTTAAGAATCCAATTCGAAGTGCACTAATCATCATTTGGTAAACATGACCAAATCGTAGATTTTGGTGGATTTGCAACCCGGATTTGGAGTAGCGAAGGAGCGAGAAAGAGGTATGTAAGACTTCACTTTCCTTCTTTGGCATGTCTTAGACGTAGTAGGCTTGAACACGGGCCTCGGGGATAATTCCTTTCCTAGAAAACCGAGATTGAAATTAGTTACTATTCATTCAGTAAAATTGAAATAGGAATTGTGCAAAATGTGGGAAAACTTCCTAGACCTCTAGAACTTGCATAGATAAGATCCGACTACCCTAAAACTCTCATAAGTCTTGTCATGAAACGTATTATACGTCAACTGTGTACGCCGCCTCATTTGACCCGAGGTGGGCCCATTGTCCCCGGATTTTCTTTAGTGCTCCGTTTACCCACCGACAAATGTTGTAACTGTTCTAAGGGGAATATTTCCATGATAAAAGTGATAACGATGATGTAAAGGAAGGAACATGTCTATGATAAGCATGACAAGGATGACTCCTTGACTATGAGCCTTAAGTCAAGAATCTAATGCGAGTATGAAAGTGATAAACCAGTCCTTGATCTTCGGTTCTATTCCCTAGCTATGGTATTATTTCCTAAAGATTTCGAAGTCTACAGATAAACGCATATGATGTCCTATGATCCGATTCCATGTTTTCTCATAATGTCGCTCTCCATTGTTAGTCTCGCCTTAAATTAATTGTTCCTTCAAGGTGAGGCAAGCGCCCATGGTTATTCCATAACATCATCGGAGGTTACCGACCTTACGTCACTCCGATAGGTACATGACTTTCCTTGGGCTCCCATGCATGCTGTTTATATGATAATGTATATGATACATGATATTGATGAATGTATATGTATATGGGGAATGGGGAAGGGCAACTGTGTCCACCTGATTCAGCTGGCTTATCATCCCGGACGCGGGATGCCCGGACGCGGATATGGGAGAGCCGCACGCGGCGTACGTTATGTGATGTATGATATATATATAATATGATATACTTGGGACACCGTTGGGGGAGGGGGGGGGAGAGCCGATGAATTCGGCGTCCGTAAATGCGAGTAAAAAGTACCATTTTCCGAAAGGTATCGTTTTCTATGTACAAGAATAAGAAACACCGTGTTCCAAAAAAAAAAAAAAGGAAAAAAGCTAGGCATGCATGGTATCCGCCCCTCGGCGGCACGCACATGTACAGTGTTTCTTTCAACCTATGATATGCTTCATATGTCTATGCGTGTTACCGTCCATATGTATGTGTTATCCTCTTATCTCATCACGCATTCTATAATCCTACGGTATGTTGTTCATACTTATGTTCCCGTACGTATTATTATTCATGTCTTACATACTCGCACATTGCTCGCATCGACTCTCTTCTTCGGGGGCGCGTTTCATGCCGCGCGGTACACCCGACGGATTGAAGTTAATATAGAAGATGTTCCAGCAAAGTTGGCAAGCTCCATTTGGCCCGGAGTGTAGCCGAGTCGAGCGAGTACACGTGCCTGGATTTCGATTACGGTTAGAGACTTTGCAGACGAGTCTTGGGTATGGAAGTCGTCCGTCGCTGGCTTCATAGGCCAATGTGTCGCTTTGTATTATGATACAAGTTTTATACAGTTACAAATTCGATTTGCTAAAGCAACGTAAAGAATATTTTTAGTAAGCCTTGTCAGCGTGTGTATTTGACTTAGAAAAAAATTTTACGTATGGAATAGAGTCGAGGGTTCGCTCGACTCTAGGTAAGGGTCGGGTGCCCATCACACCCTGATCAAGATTGGGGTGTGACAAAGTGGTATCAGAGCGGGTCGGTCCTAGGGTTGTCTACAAAGTCGTGTTCGGTAGAGTCCTGCTTATGAGTGTGAAGCCGGCCACATTTATAAAAAGGAGGCTACGGGGCATCTAGGAATGGTTGACCTTATTTCTGTCATGTGATCGTGCGATAGAGCCAAGTCATAGGAGATAAGATCCCTTATACTAATCGTGGAATTCCGCGAGTGCATCAAAAGATCGGCGAAAAAAAGGCGAGGGATGACGGAAAGTCAAAAGAGGTAGGATCGGAGGGATATATTTGTTTTGTTATGCGAAGCTAGGAGCCGATAGGAAAATAGATATACACCGTGCGGAAAGTGAATATTGAGAAGAGAAAAGGGGCAAAAACAACATTGTAAAAGGAAGGACGTATTACGAAAACGTCCCGGAAGCTGTAACGTTTCGGTTGGCTCTAGATCAGGTAATAAAGGGAATACGAGGAAGTGGACGCGAATATATCGGCATTAAGGCACCGGATTTTACCAAAGTTTCGAGATTAAGCGTGCTCAGGTGAGAGCAATTCTATGATGGGTGACCCCCTGGGAAGTGAACCAAAAGCTCTACAAATTGAGATGCAAGGGACGAATGAGCGTTAAGAGTAACCTAAGGAAAACAAGAATATATGGATGGATGGAGACCTTAAGGGGACGCGTAAGATGAGGTGGATTAGTTCGGAAAAGAGACAGAAAGTGTGTCACAGCCCTAGAACTAGGATAGGCTTGAACAGCGTTTGGACGTATTTTGTGGGCTAGTTAGTAGTAATTGAATATATGTATGTGTGAAGGTGTAGGATATCCCAAATATGATGGTATCGGTGGACATGTGAATCCTGAAGCAACCGAAGTCACGGTACGGTAAGGCATTAATTGAGTAAGGGTACCGGTTCGAGTGACAACAGAGTAAATGGTACAAGTGTTGCCAAGTAAGCTGTTATTATTCCACTATAGATTGAGATTGGGAATGAGGATATGAGACGAAATATAAATGGATAATGGTATAGGTGCGCCCCAAAGGGGGGGAAGCAGGTGAGAGAAATGTAAGGATGAGATAAAGACAGTTGATACGGTAGTGTGTTTGATATGAACGCTTGAGCTACTGAGGAGACCTTTTACTGAAGTGAATTAGTAAGGTCGGGGAAACCGACAATAAGTGGATAGAAGTCCAGATAATGTTTAAGGTAATATGAGAAGTTCGCACAAACTTTGAGTAGTGCGACGCCAGAAAATGGACGTATATAAAGAAAAAGAATATGACAAAGAGAACGGTATTGGATAGCATAAGAGCTAATATGAAGGATGGAAACAGCTTTGAAAAAGGGAGCTCCCCCGAGGTGCTTATGCGACCCTGTAAGGCTAGTTGAACATTCGAGGACGAATGTTCTAAAAGGGGGGAAGGATGTTACACCTCGCATTTTTGTACATTGGAATATTCCGAGCCAATGGTGAAAAGCTAAGGACAAGACTATGTTCTAAATAATTTTAATGAACGAGCTGTTAGGAATATTATTTATAGACATTGGTGGTATGGAAATATTGAGAAAGGCTAAGGGTAAAAAGGAAAAATTCGCAAAGTGGCGTCATGGGAATAATGTGAAAGGCGAGGGGTAAAATGGTAATTTCACAAGGTTCAAGAAAAATCCTTGGAGGGCCAAATCTTATATAAGAAGACACTTGGCCTTCTTTATTAAATTTCAAGAAAAAGGGAAGAAAGCTCTAGAAAAAAAAAATGAAAAGGGGGCAAAGTGTAAATAAATGAGGGACTAAAGTGTGCAAGGGAAGACATTTGGTCATCTTTGACCAAGTAAGAAAATTCAAGAAAAGGAAGGAAAAATCAAGAAAAAAGAAGAAAATTCTAGAGAGGGAGAAGGAGGATATAAGGCCATACTTGAGGGGCTTAAATGCAAATATGGAAAAAAATGGTGGAAGGCATGTATATATATTAAGTCATCTTTTAATTCAACAAATTTGGAGGAAGAAAGAACAAAAGAAATAGGAGAGCATGAAGCCATGGGGTTCGGCCAACCCATGGAAATTTGGCCATGAGAAATTTCGCTCCAAAAATTATTTTCTTCATGTATTCCTACAAATTCAAGGGTCCTCTACAACGTGGTATAGTTGTTTCGGAAGATAGGGCATTCGTTTCATCGTTTTCGCACCATAGTCAAGTGAAGAAGTTGAAGGAAAAAGGTAAGGTTTAGTCTCTTCTCACGTGTTATGGATGGTCTATGCATGTTGTTGAGTGTTGTAGTAGGTGAAAATGAATGAAAATCATGAAAATAAATTGTGTTGTGCATGTGGCCGTGTAGGTGCTTGCATGGTATGGAAGTGATGATTCAATTCTTATGTAGAATTTTAATTGTTGTTGTTATGTATTTTATGATGGAAATAAATGGAAAGCATGAAATGTAGAAATTATGGATGTGGCCGTGTATGCATGGTGTGGCCATGTAGTGTGTTGTGTGCATGGAAGGATGGGTTGATTTTATATAGCATGTTGTTGTTGTTGTTGTTGTAATGTAAAGAAAAGGATGAAAATTCATGAAAAATATGCATATATGTGAGTATTGGCCGAGTGGTATGGGTGATGGAAGGGTATGATGAATGGAAAGTTTGGTTGTGGATTTCATGTTGCAAATAAAAGTTTATGTTAATTGAATGTAATGTTCTTACAGGTATGGAATACAATGATGTTAGTATGGTGTTGTTGGAATATAAATCACAAGGTTGTTATTGTTTTTATTGGAGTTGGAAAGTCTTGAAGGAAGTAGTATGTTGATTGAAATTATTAGTATGATTGTTGGTAATGTTGTTAGTTTGGCCGGGTTGTATTCCGGATCGTTGGTTGATTGAAATCGGCCAAGTTAAACTTGGTGGCATGGTATATTTACGTGGGAAATGCGCCGAAATTTCGGTAGCCAAGTTTCATTTAAGAATCCAATTCGAAGTGCACTAATCATCATTTGGTAAACATGACCAAATCGTAGATTTTGTGGATTTGCAACAAGGATTTGGAGAAGCAGAAGGAGCGAAAGGAGGTATGTAAGACTTCACTTTCTTTCTTTGGCATGTCTTAGATGTAGTAGGTTTGGACATGGGCCTCGGGGGTAATTCCTTTCCTAGAAAATCCGAGATTGAAATTAGTTACTATTCATTCAGTAAAATTGAAATAGAATTGTGCAAAATGTGGGAAAACTTCCTAGACCTCTAGAACTTGCATAGATAAGATCCGACTACCCTAAAACTCTCATAAGTCTTGTCATGAAACGTATTATACGTCAATGTGTACGCCGCCTCATTTGACCCGAGGTGGGCCCATTGTCCCCGGATTTTCTTTAGTGCTCCGTTTACCCACCGACAAATGTTGAATATTCTAAGGGGAATATTTCCATGATAAAAGTGATAACGATGATGTAAAGGAAGGAACATGTCTATGATAAGCATGACAAGGAGTGAGCCTTAAGTCAAGAATCTAATGCGAGTATGAAAGTGATTCCTTGATCTTCGGTTCTATTCCCTAGCTATGGTATTATTTCCTAAAGATTTCGAAGTCTACGTGATAAACGCATATGATGTCCTATGATCCGATTCCATGTTTTCTCATAATGTCGCTCCATTGTTAGTCTCGCCTTAAATTAATTGTTCCTTCAAGGTGAGGCAAGCGCCCATGGTTATTCCATAACATCATCGGAGGTTACCGACCTTACGTCACTCCGATAGGTACATGACTTCCCTTGGGCTCCCATGCATGCTGTTTATATGATAATGTATATGATACATGATATTGATGAATGTATATGTATATGGGGAATGGGGAGGGCAACTGTGTCCACCTGATTCAGCTGGCTTATCATCCCGGACGCGGGATGCCCGGACGCGGGATATGGGAGAGCCGTACGCGGCGTCTGTTATGTGATGTATGATATATATATAATATGATATACTTGGGACACTGTTGGGGAGGGGGGTGGGAGAGCCGATGAATTCGGCGTCTGTAAATGCGAGTAAAAAGTACCGTTTTCCGAAAGGTATCTGTTTTCTATGTACAAGAATAAGAAACACCGTGTTCCAAAAAAAAAAAAAAAAGGAAAAGAAGCTAGGCATGCATGGTATCCGCCCTCAGCGGCACGCACATGTACAGGTTTCTTTCAACCTATGATATGCTTCATATGTCTATGCAATTACCGTCCATATGTACAAAAGTTATCCTCTTATCTCATCACGCATTCTATAATCCTCTTTACCGTTGTTCATACTTATGTTCCCGTACGTATTATTATTCATGTCTTACATACTCAGTACATTGCTCGTATCGACCCCTCTCTTCGGGGTCGCGTTTCATGCCGCGGTACACCCGTGACGGATTGAAGTTAATATAGAAGATGTTCCAGCAAAAGTTGGCAAGCTCCATTTGGCCCGGAGTGTAGCCGAGTCGTAGTACACGTGCCGTGATTTCGATTACAAGCAGAGACTTTGCATGTGAGTCGTGGGTACCGTAAGTCGATCCGTCGGTGGCTTTATAGGCCAATGTGTCGGTTTGTATTATGATACAAGTTTTATACGCTTACAAATTCGATTTGCTCGGAAAGCGACGGTAAAGAATATTTTAGTAAGCCTTGTCAGCGTGTGTATTTGACTTAGAGGAGGAAAAAATTTTACGCATGGAATAAGAGTCAGAGGGTTCGCTCGACCCTAGGTAAGGGTCGGGTGCCCATCACACCCTGATCAAGATTGGGGTGTGACATAAGACATGCCAAAAGAAAGAAAGGTTAGGCTTTACATACCTCGTCCGCTTCCTAAGCTAATCCAAATTTTAAGTCTCGGACTTTCCCAGATCTACAATAATGTCATTTGATATCAAACATTAGCAATAGGCACTTAGGAATCCAATCTTAAGCTATCACTTTATTTGCAGAAATTTGGGCAGCATTTCCCCTATAAATTCAACAACCCCGAGAATTTCACTCGGCCAAATCATCAACAGCAATACCAACAATCATATTAACAACATCAATAATTAATTCAAAACACATTCTAACGTTGGCAACCTTCTTCCACATAATTCGACGGCATTCCATTTACATTCAATTCGATACATACAATTAAGCCAACATCAATGCTCGCACATTCAAATACCAATCCGAAACCATTCAAACAAGACTCAATAACACTTTAAACAACCCGCACAATATTCTAAACAACCCAACCAATATGCAATACCACCCGAAACCTTCCCAACTTGGCAAGAGCAACACAACACATTCTTTTCTTCCAAATTCATGAACTATACCAACAATCCACACGTTAACAACATCATTCTCATAAATTCAAGAAACTATATTAAAATTCCATTAGCTTCCATAACAAGCCACAAACGACTATAACTTCAATTTGAACCATTAAACTTCCATTTGCATCATATAACCCACAACACAACAACCCAAAAATACTAAATAAAATTAGTTCTTCACTCCTACACAACACAACATATACACGGCCAAGCCCAAGCACAAGTCATCCATAACACATGTAAAGGAGGATTGAATCTTACCTTTTTCCACCTAATTTCTCCCTCGACTAGAGTTTGTGTTTTGCAAGAATAAGCGTTTTGCTTGCTCCAACAACTACTCCACGTTAAAGAGGACCTTCCAATTGGTAGAGATGCTAGGAGAAAATATTTTTTCTTGATCAATTTTTAGGGGCCATGTTCGGCCAACTCTTGGCCGAATGGTTTTCTCCATTTTTCTCCAAGCTTCTTGAATTTTCTTAAGTTGGAAAGATGACTAATTGTGTCTTGCTTGGTCATCACTTGTATATATATATATATACAAGCCCCTACAAGTACAAGATGAACACATGTACCATTTCATGGCTCAAGACAATTGGCCAACCATGGGTGGGACCCACCATACACACGACCACTTATGGCCATTTCATGAAATATTATTTTCACTTCTAGCCTCTAATTTTCCTCAATATTTCCATCCAATAAAATTATAAGCAACTTGTGCCTTAAAACAAAATCGGAAAATGGCCTCGTCCTTAACTTTCCGCAATTAGCTCGGAATATCCCAATGTACAAAATACGGGATATAACACAATGACCCGATCGGTAGTTTTGAGAGCTGGTGCTCTAGTTTGCGTGTCGTCTATTCCAGAAGCTCCGTTATAATTATTGTGACTTGCTAGCCAAATTTGAAGTCAAACGAATATCATTTGCTTCACTTCGAGAGAAGGCTTCATTTTGGAAATTCAGGCATTCAATTATTTGGATAAATTGTTTACTTTAGGAAAACGTTCTCTGATTGTCAATCTGAAGATTTCGTAAGATTTGAAATATTAGTTATGACATGTGGAAATTGACGGGGCTAATGTTAGAGTTCGTCTGGTTGGTTTTTGACAATTAAGTCGGTTAATGTTTAATACGCCTATTTATGGTGAAAAGATGGTCACAGGAAGAAATTAGACCTGGATATGATATTTGTTGTTTCTGTTAGCTTTGTTGTGATGTTTATGACTTGTGGGGATGGGTGACTCCATTCCCGAGGTGATCGAATGAGAATCGAAGAAGAAAATCTAAGTTTTGAAATTTTGAAGGCTTAAGTTTGACCAAAAGTTAACTTTGGGTAAACGTGACCATAGTCGAATTCTGACAGTTCCATTAGGTCCAGAATGTCATTTATGACTTCGTCGAGTTATTGGTTTGGTTTCCAAGAGGTTCAGGTGTGATTTGGGTGATTGGTTGAGAAACTAGCTTTTGGTATGATTTGGAGTTGACCACGGTCAATATCGGGTCAAGACGGCCCAGTTTGGATGTTTTGAGAGTTTGAGCAGGTTCGTATGATGATTTTGGACTTGTTCACAAATTTTGGTTAGATTCCGATGAGTTTCGGATGTGTTTGGGTTGTATGGTGTTTGTTTTTTGTTTTGACGCAGTTTTGAGCAAAAAGGGTACTGTAATGAGCAAACAAGCTTTGATTTGTGTTTCGATTGAACCGTTAGATCCCTATCGTAATTTCAGAACTATAGCTATAAGAACCGTCGCGGTTCGCCATTGTATGAGGGAGATATGGACATTTTACTAAAATTTTGCTGTGCTGATTTTTTAGTGTTATTTTTGCTGAAAATTACAAAATAGCCACTGAGATCGTCCTATAAATTTTTGCCTTCTTCCAAAAATTGAAACCACCATATCTCACTCATTTTAAGGCCAAAGGAGGTGATTCAAATGTCACGACCCAACCCCGTAGGCCGTGACTAGTGCCCGAACTGGGCACCCGTACGTACCTAGCAACCATAATCGTCCTACTAATAGCATAAGCATAGTCGAAGGCAAATCATCGCCCCAAAGCTGACATATATGCATACATTCATATATATATACACATATATACATATAAACATAACGGACGTAAGCCGGTGAGGCTTCCAAAACATAAGAACATAACCCATACAAACACAACTGTACAGAACTCGCCCACAACCCACACGTTTATGTCTACAGACCTCTAAGAGTCATAACAGAACCATATGACGGGACAGGGCCCCGCCGTACCCGTGAACAAACATATATACAAATAACAGAAGTATCTGTACCCAAAAGTGTAGGCTCCGGATCAAGGGAGCTCTCCAAACAGCGGAACGGATGCCCTACGCTGACGGACCACCAGAATGTACACCCAGCCACGCGCGCATGAACGCAGCCCCCGAAGAAAGGGGGTCAGTACGGAATATGTACAGAGTATGTAAAGCAGGGAAGACAGTAAACAGGATCATAATCAAAATGGGGTTTACAGAAACAAGTATAATAATCAGATAACCAAAACTTGTCTTTTGAAATACTTGTCATGCATATACGTATATCGATAAGTAAAGTCATGTCATAGTCGTGTCAACATAACCGAAGTAAAGAGTACGGAAAGTGAATATAGTAGTCAAAATGCCAAAACGTTTAGCTTTCTTTTAAAAAACATTTCTGTGTCATGTATACGGAAAATCAAACATATCGTATGAGCTGACGTTAACCGATGTGGGATTCCTAAACCAGTGTGGAATTCGTCCCACCACTGGGTTTGCCCCACCACCGGTTCCGATATCAACTGATCATAATCCAGATTTATTAAAATCACGTATCATATGCATATCAATCACCGGAAATCATATGTGAGTTACAGAAAACATATATATAATAACCAGAATGTCAGAATACTTACTTCTGAACACAAATCATGCATATCAAAAAAAACATATATCATACGTGGCCCATAATGGGACCCGGCGGACGGAACGTGGTCGCCCCTCCTGCCTTGGGCGCCACAACTCATCATACTTCGGAAGCTTTGTATATCTCCGGACATCTCCTCCGAATCACATCATAATTCAGAATCATATCATATTTCAGAATCATACTTCGTATCGTATCATATATCAGAACTCATCATACTTCGGAAACATATCATATCATATCAGAAACTCATCATACTTCGGAAGCACATCATACTTCGGATTGTGCGCACGATAATAACGGCCGGGACTCGGCGAAAAGTAACAATAATGTGCACGAGCAGAATCGTAGGAATCATATACAATGTAAAACATTCATAAATCATATGCCACATAAACATTTACAAAGACTTAGTAAATTAATCAGAACGAATCATTATTTACAAGTTAGGACCATAGTCCAATCAAATTTCCTTCTGAATGCCATTCGGGAACATATCAAACCGAACTTTGGAAATCATAATTACATATCGGATTCATATGCATAGCAATCCTCATTTCAGTCTCGGTAAATACGTAGGTAATCATGTTCGGGAGATTAAATAATAAACATGCTAAGTTCTTTACAAAAACGTTAGAACTGTACAAAAGAAAGTCTCGGGGCCCACGGACGAGCGTCAATCCCGCCCGAGCCCACCTATGAAAGTTGGGGGATATTATGCCTCATGGAATCACCTATGAAGGTTTCGGGGCGATCCGAGCTTTTCTACGAAAGTTACGGGTGTTCGTAGTTTCGGGGTCGTTTGGGAACCAACTTCTTTTTAAAACAGAACTTTTATGCAACATTTCAGATTTAGTCATACAAGAGGTCATAAGAACCACAACTCGACTATCTCGAGAACACGAATATCAAGAAACAAATAAGAGTCATAGACACGCTCGGATCACAAGAGTAGAGTTGCCTCAAGATTCGTGTCATAACCTACGTTCAACTAAGACATGCCATATGAAAGAAAAGTAAGCTCTACATACCTTGACCGCTCCTTAAGCTAATCCAAACTCAGGCCTCGGCTCTCCAAAGTCTACACGACGTCAATAAATATTAACCATTAGCTATAAGTATTTAGGAATTTCAATTCCAAACCATTACCCAATTCTACAGAAATTTGGGCGCACTTCCCCCCGTACATACAACAACCCGAAATTCCACTCGGCCAATTCTTCAACAACAATACCAACAACCATTTTAATGATATTAACAATCAATTCAAAACGCAATATAATGCTAATAATTCTTCTCCATATATTTCGACAACATGCCAACTATGTTCAATTCAACTTCACATATTCAAAACCATCCAAATAACATTCAAGAACACTTTAAACAACTTGCACAATGACTCAAACTCTCTAACAAAAGCATCACTCTACCCGAAAACCTCTCCAACCCAACAACACCACATGAACACGTTCCTTTCCTTCCAAATTCATAAACTACACCACCGAACCACACTTTAACAACATTATCCTTACAAATTCAAGAAACTACATTAAGGTCACATTAAGCTTCAAATCAGTCCACACGGTTTTAATCTTCAACTTGGATCATTATACTTCATTTTACATCATAAAATTCATAACGACGACAACCAAAATACTAGACAACATTAGCTCATTCATTACACACCAATTAGCCCTTAGTCACGGCCCAATATCAACATACATAATCTCATGGATTTCATTCATTTTCTACACATTACAACAACACACAAACATGTTAAATTCAATTAGCTCACCACCCTTACACAACATCACACATGCACACGGCCAAACACACCCACACGGCCACAACTTCAACTTCCATATTTCCATGATTTTCATTCATTTCCACACTTAATAACATACATAAACCATGCATAGAATATAAAAGAGGAGATTAAAACATACCTTCTTCTCCCAACTTCTTTCACTCGGCTAGCCTTGTTCTTGCAAGAATAAGAGCTTTGCTTGTTCTAACAACTTTCTCACGTTAAAGAGCACCCTTCAATTGGTAGGAAAACTAGAAGAAATTATTTTTTTGGAATCAATTTTTGGACTTCACTCTTCCATGGTCTTGGCCGAATATGGCCTCTTTCCTTTTCTCTCAAAGCTTCTTGATTTTTCTTGATTTCTCTAAGTGTTGAATGGAACATAAGATGACTAAGTCATCTTTATAAGGCCATATATTGATCATCCATGTGGCCATGGCCCACACCTAAGGTGGCCGGCCACATGGTCCCTTATTTCTCTTTTTTTTTATTTTTTTTTTGTTGAATTTTCAACTTTCCAAAAATAGAATACTTTCCAAAAATAGAATTGACCCCAATTGCTTCCTTAATATTTCCATGCCAATAAAGTTATGCACAATTTAAGCTTTTAACACCAACAAAAGTCTCTACTTCATATCTCGGAATGGCCTCGTCCTTAACTTGTCGTGGTTGACTCGGATTATCCCGACGTACAAAATGCGGGATATAACATCAAAAGCCTAAATTGAGTGAAATTTCGCAATGAATCTATTGGAGTTATCAAAAGTGAGCTTCGAGATTGTTCTAGCACCAGATATGGGTCGGATAGCTGGGGCGTTTTTGTTCTTATTATTTGCTTGGGGTTTCTCAGAATCTTAGAAGCTCGATTTTGGGAGACTTGAAGAGACCCTTTCAAGAATTATCATTTGGGTAAGATTCCAAACACCTTTTTATGATTATTTCATCGTTCAGTAGGATTTTTCATGCTAAGATTCTTGAATTAAGGGAGGTAAATTGGGGATTTGAAACCCTAGGCTTGAACTTGGGTTTTCTTCAATTAAACATGAAATAGTGGATGGATTTCACTCATTTTTGGTATGTAGGCTCCATAAGTAATGGGTAAACTGATTTTGAACTAAATTTCCTATTTTGCCCTCCGTGGTTCGGATTCCTATTTTTTGAGACTTTTTGGGTTCGGATTTAAAGTATGTCAATATGGGTACTATTGGATTCATATGACTTCCTGATAAGATTCAACCTAAGGAAACTCTAAGAAGTGAACAAAAATAAAGGAAAACAAAAGATAGATGAACAATTGGGATTAAGGGGAATAAAAGATAGATACTTGACCCAATTAGTAATGAATCCTATAGGCAAATCTAAGTATATGAAACTTAGACCCTCCTATTGTGAATTCAACTAAAAGAACCAAAGCAATTTGAATCAATTAGATGACTCAATTGGAAACCACAAATGAGCAATCTAGATGAATTCAATGGATAAGCAAATTCAATTTGCAACAATGAAATCACACTTAGTGTAGTAGCCTAACAATCTATCTATTAACTAAAATCTCTCAATATTTGAGTTCACACAATATTCAAAAACTAAGTCTTCCAAATGGATGACAACAACTACTTATACTAATGCCTATTACACCAAAAGGCCCTAAAGTGGCTCTTTTGCAAAAATACCCACATGGGTCTTCAATTGCATCCAAAGCCTCATATCTTGCAATTATGACCTCCAATTGCCATTCTAACCCCATAACTTGCAAGTATGATCTCCAATTGCAATCTTAGCCCCATAGTTGCACTTTTAGCCATTTTGCGCTTCTAGCCACTTTGCAACTCTTCCAATGCCAACTCCCAAATGTTGTAAATAAGTCTTCTCTCCAATCTCCTCCAAGGCATCCTTTTTCATGAACAAGGCTTGCAACTCTTGAAGTTCTCTTGCTTGACTTCGAGTGAAAGGTCTTGTTCTTGTTGGGTTCATATCACTTCCTAGATTAATAAGTTGACCTTATTGAATCTGATTTTCTTATGAAATGACCATTTTGCCCCTTGAGGTTGGGAATAGGTTTTGAACTAACTTTTTGATAAAAAATTCTTCTAAGACTATTATGGGTATCTTCGAATTCCCTCATTTTCCCCATTCCATGAGTTAGGGTTGGGGACTTGATTAGGAATATGGTTATTTGGGTATTTTCTTCTTGATTCTAATTTCATACGCGAATATGATTAGACTTTCATTATCACGAGGCACAAAGAAAGGGCAAGACTAAGGTTTGATTGTTGGAGATTTGTTGTTTGGCTTTCCAGTTAGATTACGGTTTACCTTATGGCGAGACTTCGATTAGCGAAGCGAATGTTTAGATGATATTATCGAAGAGTGCATGTAAACCTTCGGATCTGAAGTTTTGGATGGATATTGTCTTATGTTGGGCCTTGTTGTATGATTTGGGGGCTACCCACCCCGTTGCGTTGTTGACTTATCTTACTCTAATTACTTATTGGCTCATTGCCATGTTGAGACATCGGATATGGGTGATAAGTGATATATCATGACAATGATATTGCGATACTTTACTTGATTTGATATTGAGATGAGAATTGTGATTCCATTGTGGCTTATAGTGTAGCCTTATTATTGATATTACTTGTGTGCCATGTGTGGTACTGTTTGGGATTGAATTGGTTGTTAATATTTTATTGCATCTTATTCATACTCATTTTCATGATACATTCATATTGCACTGTTATGGTACATAGGATGGAAAGTGAGAAGGAAATACTGATGCGTTGAAACACATTATACATTGAGTCATCTCTAGGTTGTGTGCGGAATGACTGATATGAGGGTACGGTAGGCACACCTATCAAACGCTATCACAAGGTATATCAAACGCATCCAAGTATATAACGAGCCGACAAGGCTATCTCAGATGACCACTATACCGGGATTGTCTCGTTCCAAATTTATATAATTTCCTTAGAAAAATTCGGCAGAGTTTCCTTTGTTTTACGGACTATCCAAAATAACCACGCACACTAGAAAATACCAACAAAGGCCACACGGGGCCAACAGAAAACAACATATATACATATGCGGGCCGACAAGGCCGCGGCGGCATATATAATCGCCCAAACACAACATATACAAACACAACCGTACGGAAGTAGGCACAACCCACAAAACATGTCCACGGACCTCTAAACGGACGGACGAGAATCATATGACGGGACGGGGCCCCGCCGTACCCATGAACAAATATATACAATGCAACGGACGAATATATACCAAAAATATAAGCTCGGAATGAGAGGAGCACTCCAAATAGCGAGAAGAGGGTGTCCTAAACGGGTGGATCACCAAGCGTGCGTACGTACTGCGGGCATGAAACGCAGCCCCCCGAAGAAAGGGGGGTCAGTACGAAATATGTACTGAGTATGCAAAGCAGAAAATGTAATATACAAATCTGGGTCACAATCGAAATAGAGGTACAGAAAGTAAATGCATTTCCAAAATATCAAAATATTACTTCAAAATATAAATCATGCATAGGGCACGGGAAATATGGTCGCCCGCCTGTCGATGGCGCCATAACACAGCATAACACCAGAAAGTTTCAAATCTCCGAATCTCCGTCACATATCATACACAGCATATCGCCATACACAGCATCACACCAAATATAAGTGGAACCCGGCCCTCGAGCGAGGAACTCGGTGAACCATGAACACAGCATAACACCGGAATACATCATAATGCGCACGACAACAGAACCGGCCCGGGAACCGGCGAACGATATCATAGTAGGCACGAGCGGAGTAGTGAGTAATCATATGCATAAAATCATTATCATAAATCCAAAAGATAAGTAAAATAGTCATATTCGAAATCGGAATAATAATTATTACTTTTGTTTCAAAGTTATCGAATTCACATAAAAGGGCGTCGCGGGACCCACGGACGAGTATAGACCCGAACTGAGCCCGCCTATGAAAAACATACTCATTCTATATCATACAAACTCCTACGAAAATTTCAAAGCAATCCGAGCTTTTCGGAGAAAGTTATGAGCGTTTGAACTTTTGGAATCGCTAAAGAATAAGCTTTAAAACCAAAAATCAGCTTTCATGAAATCTTTACAAATTATGAATTCCAAGGATATAAGGATCAATGTTATGGCATATGAGCACAAGAATACCAAGGAAACAAATGCGAATCATAGACAAGCTCGGATTGCGAGAATAGAGTTTCCTAGAGGCTCGTATCATAGCCTACTTTAACTAAGGCATGCCAAAAAGAAAGGTTACTTTACATACCTCAAACGCTCTCCAAAATGATCCAAACTCAAGCTAAATCCCACCTATGATTCGGGCTGCCCACGATCTATAAACAAGCCATAAAATGCCAAACATTAGCTAAAGACTTTTTGGGCATTAAATTCCAAATTCGCCCTTAATTCTACAGAAATTTGGGCAGCATTTCCCCTGTAAATAGGCTACCCCAAGAATTCAACTCGGCCAAAACAATCAACAACAACAACAATAACCAACCTAGCAACATCAACAACCAATCCGGAAAGCAATACAACAACAATAGCTTTCTTTTCCATTATTCAACAACTTACATAAATTCATTCGATTCGACGACTTACCTTCAAGCCAAGATCGACGCTTATACATTCACATACTAACCCGAACCCATACCAACAATATTTAAGGACATTCCAAGCAATTCATACAACATTTCCAATAATCCAAATTTTTCTCCAATTTGGCCGAAAACAGCCCCTAAACCGAGACACCCCTATAACTTTTTCTTCATTTTCAAATCATGATTTGTATCCACAATTCACATTCTAACAATGCTATTTTCACCAACATACAAATTACATTAAATGTACAAAAATCTCCAAATCAGTCCGCAACAATCACAACATCAATTTGAGTCATAAACATTCATTTCCAACATAGAATTCATAACGACGACGACTAAAACATTAAGCGATATCGATTCGTTCATTGTCATATAATATGACCCATTTCAACCAACACTACACATATACATATATGGATGATTCTCAATCGTTCTTCACCTTACAATGATCATAATATACTAACTAAACATTAATTCATCACTTCAATACAACACAACACACACACACACACTACACGGCTAGAACACCCCACCCACAACTCACTTCCAACATTCCATATTTCATGATTTTCCATCCAATTAGCATACTATAACAAGCATACAACCTTCACAATACATAAACAAGATCAAATCTTACCTTTTACTCTTCAACTTTCCAATAGCCTAGGGTTTCCAAAAGATGAAAAATAATGGATTGATCGCTCCAACGATGCTTCCACGCTACTTAGGGACCTCAAAATAATGGGTTTACATCAATGGAATAATTTTGGAGGACAAGAAATGGGGTTGATTTTTTTTGGTCTGGCTGGCCGAGAGCCTCACTGGGAGGTTTTCAGCTTTTGTTCTTTTTTCTAAGTGTTGGGAAAGAGTGAATGAAGACTAGAAGTCATCTTTTATTATAAGGAGTGTACAATTGTCCCTTGGCCCACATTAATGAGTTGTTCCAATTAAAAGATGACACAAAATTGTGTGGGTCCCTCTCCCACTATACACGGCCAACCATGGGAATTGTGGATGATTTCAACTTCCAATTTTATCACTTTTGGTCCCAAATTTTCCTAATTGTTCCATACCAATAAATTCATGCACAACTTATATCTCAAAATAAAATCGAAGGTCAAGAATCCCGACTTTGTATCCCGAAATAGTTTTGTCCTTAACTTATCATAATTAATCCAGATTGTTCCAATGTACAAAAATACGGGTTCTAACATCCTCCCCCCTTAAGAACATTCGTCCTCGAATGTTAGGTTTACCTTACGGGTCATACAAACAATTTGGGGGAGTTTCCTTTTCAACTTTCTCAACAATACATTCATTGAAGAACAATTTTATTTATCAAACCACATAGTCAAATAGAGGATTGGATTACCTGTAGGCTCTGAAAATAGGTGAGGATACTTCTTCTTCATTTGCTCCTCAGCTTCCCAGGTCACTTCCTCTCGGTTATTATTCCGCCACAGCACTTTAACAGAAGCCATATCTTTGTTCCGCAACCTTTTTACCTGACGATCCAATATGGCTATAGGCTGCTCCTCATAAGATAACTCCTCTGTGACCTGAATATCATCTACAGGAAAAACTCTGGAGGGGTCACCAATACATTTACGAAGCATAGAAACATGAAATACCGGGTGTACCGCTCCCAAATCAGCTGGCAGATCTAACTCATAGGCAACCTTGCCTATTGTGCGAACAATCTGGTAAGGTCCAATATATCTCGGACTGAGCTTCCCTTTCTTGCCGAATCTCATAACACCTTTCATAGGTGACACCTTCAGGAAAACCCAATCGCCAATCTGAAACTCCAAAGGTCGACGGCGATTATCTGCGTATGATTTCTGTCGACTCTGGGCTGCCAATAATCTCTCTCGAATAAGTTTCACCTTATCCACGGCCTGCTGGACCACATCTGGGCCAAGCAACTCAGTCTCCCCAACATCAAACCAACCGATCGGTGACCTACACTTTCTGCCATATAATGCCTCATAAGGCGCCATTTGAATACTGGAGTGGTAGCTGTTATTATAAGCAAATTCAACAAGCGGCAAATGATCCTCCCAGCTACCTCTGAAATCAATAACACAGGCTCGCAACATATCTTCCAATGTCTGAATAGTGCGCTCGGCCTGTCCGTCGGACTGGGGATGGAATGTTGTACTGAGACTCACCTGCGTCCCCAATCCTGCCTGAAACGATCTCCAGAAATTAGCTGTGAACTGGGCGCCTCTGTCGGAGATAATAGATAAGGGAACTCCGTGAAGTCGCACAATCTCCCTAATATAAAGCCTGGCATAATCCTCAGCTGAGTAGGTAGTCCGGACCGGAAGAAAATGGGCTGATTTTGTCAACCGATCAACGATAACCCAAATAGAATCATACCTCCGTGGAGTGCGAGGTAAACCTGTGATAAAATCCATATTAATGATCTCCCACTTCCACGACGGTATCTCCATCTCCTGTAATAGCCCACCGGGCTTCTGGTGCTCAATCTTAACCTGCTGACAATTCGGGCACTGAGCGACGAACTCTGCTATATCTCTTTTCATACCATCCCACCAATATAAACATCTGAGATCATGGTACATCTTCGTCGACCCTAGGTGAACAGAATATCGGGCATAATGTGCCTCGCCCATAACCTGTCGCCGCAACCCTGCAACGTCAGGTACACACACAATCTGCCCTTGTGAAATAACACTCCATCGGTGAAATCTCAAACGGAGTCTTCTCCTGTGCCGGGGCTGCATCTACGTCTTTGTGCCGAATAGGATCCTCATACCGATGCCGCTTAATATCTTCGTAATAGAGGACTCAAAGCAATACCTCGAACGAAACCCCAACATCTCCAGAATCGCCAAGCGAACTCCAAGACTAGCCAGGCGATGAATATCGCGAACCATTTCTTTCCTCTCTCGATGGCACGTACGCTAGGCTACCCATAGACTTGCGACTAAGTGCATCGCCACAACATTAGCTTTCCCGGATGGTAGAGAATATCAACATCATAATCTTTCGGCAACTCTAACCACCTCTTTGTCGCAAGTTCAGCTCTTTTGCTTAAAGATGTCTTGGAGGCTCTTATGATCGTATAAATATCAACGTGAACCCCATATAAATAATGTCTCCACATCTTCAAAGCATGAATAACCGCGGCCAACTCCAAATCGTGAGTAGGATAATTCTTTTCATGTTTTACGAGCTGCCGGGAAGCATAAGCTATCACCCTGCCGTCTTTGCATCAACACACACCCCAAACCAATACCAGAGGCATCACAATAAATCACATACCCATCTGGACCCTCGGGAAGAGTCAGGACCGGAGCTGTAGTCAACTTCTCTTTCAGCAACTGGAAGCTACGCTCGCAAGCATCGGACCACTGAAACTTAGCTCCCTTCTGAGTCAGCCTTGTCAAAGGCGCTGAAATCGAAGCAAATTTCTCTACGAATCTCCTGTAATAACCGGCCAATCCCAGAAAGCTACGCACCTCTGTCGGCGTCGTAGGTCGAGGCCAATTCTTTACGGCCTCGATCTTCTGGGTATCCACCCGGACGCCATCAGCCCCAATAATATGTCCCAGAAATGCCACTGAAGATAACCAGAATTCACATTTAGAAAATTTAGCATATAATTTCTGGTGCCGAAGTGTGCCAAGTACCGTCCTCAAATGGTCCATGCTCGCTTCGACCGAGAATAAACCAGAATATCATCGATAAATACGATCACAAACATATCCAAGAACGGTCTGAATACCCGATTCATCAGGTCCATAAATACTGCTGGGGCATTTGTCAGCCCAAAAGACATCACTCCGAATTCATAGTGCCCATATCGGGTCTGAATCTTTGTCTTGGGAATATCGGCCTCTCGTACCCGTGCACGATGATAGCGACCGCAGTCTATCTTCGAAAACACGGCACCCCGCAACCGATCAAACAAATCATCAATCTGGGGAGGGGATATTTATTCTTGATGGTTACCTTATTCGGTGCCGGTAATCAATGCACATCCGTAGCGATCCATCCTTCTTTCTCACAAATAATACCGGAGCTCCCCAGGGTGATGTCTTGGGCCGAATGAAACCCTTCTCCAATAAATCTCTAAATTTGCTCCTTTAATTCTTTCAATTGCGGTGCCATTCGTACGGAGGGATAGAGATAGGTGAGTATCCGGCAACAAATCAATAGCAAACTCTATCTCCCGCTCGGGGGGAAGACACCGGAAGCTCATTTGGGAATACATCTACAAATTCATTAACCTTTGGGACGACCGAAGAGTCGGTGCCTCGCTCTAAATCATGAACACGGACCGGATGATAAATATACCCTTTCGATCATTTTCTGGCCTTGAGGTATGAAATAAACTTACCCCTCGGCGATCTTCGTATTACCTTCCCATTCTATAAGCGGCTCCCGGGAATCGGAAACGGACTATCTTCTTTTGACAAATCGACGGTAGCATAACAAGAAGCTAGCCAATCCATACCCATAATCACGTCGAACTCATCATATCTAACTCTACCGGATCGGCCTTAGTACGGCGGCCACAAATATTATAATCACCGAACAATCTCTATAAATCGGACTGGCTATAACAGAATCCCCTACTGGTGTAGCTACCTCAAAAGGCTCTATCGACTCCGATTCTATCCCAATTTTATTAGCAACAAGTGGAGAAATATACGATAATGTAGAACCGGGATCAATCAATGCATACACATCTCGAGAGAAAACCGTAATATACACCGTGACGACATTAGGCGACGCCTCACCGGTCCCGTCGGTGGCTAAAGCATATATGCGGTTCGAAGGACCGCTAGAACAGGAACTCCACCACGACCCCGCCTCGGCTCGCTCGTCTTGGTGTACCTCGCCCGCAGGCGCATAGTATACCGAGGACGAAATGAACCCCATATATGCGGCCCGACAATCACCCTAACCGGACGCTCTCCGATGGCCCCGACGGCCGCAAGTAAAGCACTCCCGTGGCGCGAAAGCACTCTCGGGTCATAGCACTCCCATTTTTGGGAACACGGAATGGGTGGTCTCGTTTATCACGGAGCCTCTATCCAACCGAATGCTATATAAAATGAGTTCAATTTTACAGCTCTGTACCCCGATTGGATATCCACAACTACGTAGGCCGTGAATGCCCGTCAATACCATATACCACATTCCACGGTCGGGAACATAAAATAGTAACTCAAATATTTACAAAGATGAACCACCGACTAACCAAAATTAACCCAACCTTTTCCTCCGGTACCGGCATTTGGCGCGGGGCGAAACATATTAAAAGCGTGGAGAAACATATGCGGGCCGATATTATAATGTGATCCTTTCCTTCAACATTCACATCAACATGTTTACATCATACCGATTTTGAATTTTCGGGACGATTTGGATATTCTCATGAAAACGTTAAGATATGTCTTTTGGAAATAACGAATTTGGTCAATTGGGACGTAAAGCCCTTCGATTTTGTCCTGTGACCGAAGTAGTTTGTAACGTTATTGGTATATCGAAGTTTGTTATATACCAAAATATATAAGTTGGAAAAATAATTGAAAGGAATGCGCCTTGGAGGAAAAAAATATGTATCCTCAAATTGTCGAAAACAATACCTTTGGGCCATGGAACATGGTTGGCTTTATATGAAAGAAAAGATGACCCGGGATCATGAATTCATCGATAAATCAAGACCTAGAAAAATCAAGTGTTAATGGAACCGAACGAGTGTCAAAAACCACCTACTATTCGGTCATGAAATTTGAGAAGAGAATAAGATTTATGCAAAAAATTATTTTCAACATTTAAAAGTTCAACTTACGAACCAAATTGTCATATTAGGACACACGTGAAAGTTGATAATGGAATCTTGATGTTACATAACACCAAATTCACCTTGGATAAACCACACATAAATTTCTATAACTAATTGGATCGAAAGGTAAATAGGCCTAATCTTGTTTTATGAGTTATGAATCGTTTATGTCGGTTGTTATATGTTGTTATGGATGAAATATATATATAATAAATCAATTTGAAGCACGGACATGTGTGTGTAACCCATGCATCAATTATTGTGTTCTGTGTAAGGTGATGAAGTAAGTACAAACATACGAAAACGGCCATAATGTGTTGAAAATATTAAATGAAAAATCATGAAATGGTGTGCAAAACATAAGGCCAAAATGGCCTTTGATGTGTGTCGATCCCCGTTGAGAATGGATAGCCTACGACTTTATTGGAATGGGGGCGTTGTTGAAGGCAAGGTTGAAACAGCCCCCGAAGAAATGGGGAGTTTGTTGAAAGAATGGTATTGTAATGTATGGGCTTTTTTGGAACAATGATCCAAATTCACACTTTAGTGTGATTTTTGAAAAAAATGGAAATGACATTTAGAGAGATTGGAGCAAATTATGGAATTGAAATTCATGAAATGCAATTAAAAATCATGTAGAAGGCTCTAAAGTTCCGGGTTTAAGATCACATGGATATATATTGTTTTTGGAAATATTGTCAACACGTCATAAATTACACATAAAATCATGAATGGAAAGATGGATAATTGAAGATAAACCATAATTATAAATTTCACCTGTATGCGAGGTCAAGATCGGTAACGCGTAACATGGAATATTGTTGCAATTTGTGGAGATCCGATCTTAATGTAAATTGACCCCGTTTCAAATTGATCCTGGAACCATTGGCACCAATTCCCCGGTATTGTGTGTGTTGTTGAATATATGGTTGCAATTGATTAAAAGTAATTTTAATTGTACTCGTACCATATCTTTTATATACAAATATGTTAGTTTTCCAACATACCTTTGAGTATATATAATGGGAATTAATATACAAAATACGTTGGATTTTGTTGATAATTTCTCAAACTTGGGATCGATGATCAGTTTTTTAAAAATTGACATGCATCATTCGTAGTAACGAACTCTCGAATATCATGATCGGACATGTCTTTCAAACGGACTTTAGATCATATAACGTTTCCTTCTCATATCATAATATTGTGAAACCATTCAAATAAGGGAAGTCTCTTGGACTTGATGTTTGAAAATACCTCGGGTCATTTTGGACATAAATTACAAACATTACATCCATAATCTCACATTGGATTTTATTCATTTTATTCGGATTAACATTTGAAAGGTACGAACGCTCATTCTTATATCCAAAGGTAAGCATTTGATTCAAATATGTCTTTGCCTATATATACAATAATATGTAACAAAAAACAATCGGATATATATATATATATATATATTACGGGATTTCCCCAAGGTTGACACTTTCCGTGGGACATGCCACCTTTTTTTCAACTAGGTAACTTTACAACATTACGAGAGTCTTATGAAACGATTTTATCCCCAACATGATATATTAGAATTTAATGGTCAAAGTCACCAAATATAAATCATATGGTTTTGGATTATTCTTAGCCCTTTTGTGTATAATAGCACATATATGATCTATTTTGAAAACATTCTTGAAACCTTCTTTTAAACATAGAAATAGAACGACAACAATGTTGACCAAACGGTTCAACATCAACAATACCAAGAATATCGTTATATATATCAAAACACGCCATAAGATAAATTGATTTTTTTCTACATAATGCAACAAATTCCATTTCGGAACTTGAAATATCCAACTAATGTGATCGTTTTTCATATTTGTCTCTAATTCAATGCCATTCAAATACGATTCGGACACTGTTTTCATTATTTACAAAATATACAAATATTTCCATTTGGAACCATAATTCATCCAAAACTTCCGTTTCGATTTTGATTTTTTGATTCTTTGATCATTTAAACTTCCATAACACATTTTGTCACTTACTAATTAACAACAATCATAATTTGCATCTTAATGACTTTCAATTCCATACTTATATAAAAATCATATAAATTCTCATAATCTCTCATAATTGCATACAAGCAATTCCAATACACAATGTCAAGTCATTCAAAATATTATGTGTGTGTTACTAAGGTCACAACAACACAACTAACAAACTAATTGAACTTGAATTCATTCTCCCTCCACACCACGGATGTATGGGCTGTGTGCCTACCCTTTCACACACACACGCCATGTTTGCACACACCACACTTTCATAATTCTCATCTAATTCTAATCATTATAACATATATACTTGTTCCGTAACTTCAAACATAAAATTCGTACCTTTTCTTCAAATTTCCAACTTGCCACAAACGTCGTTTTCGTGAACTCAATTATACCACGTCGGAGAGCGTCTTGAGCTTGTTAAGAATTCAAGGAGACCACGATTTTTAGATGGAACAATTCATTTTTTTTTTCTTCCTTCTTTATCTCTCTTGGAGCCCATGGCCGAATGGGTGCGATCCTCCGCATTGCATCTTTTCTTTTGCTTGATTTTCTTTTGTTTTCTTCCCTTGAAACTAATCCACTTATATAAATTGATCACATGACTCAAATAATTTCATGGGCTTGGACCCCTTTCCTCTTGCACTTGGCCGGTTGGGCCTTCAATTTTTCTTGTTATTTCCTTTGCCTTTTTTTTTAGCCCAATTGTTGACTAAGTTTTTTTGTAATTCATGAAACTAATTCCCAAAATTTCAATTTTACCCTTGCGCCATCTCAATTCCGCACTCAATGTTTCCATAGCACATATTCACACTAGTAAGATCCGCTCGGATGGCCTTAGGGTCCTTCAAGGATTATTCCGAAAACTTTCCCAATATGCAGAAAATGCCGGGCGCGCGCGCCCGACTGTCGCACGATCATCCCCTCCGCTTTGTCCGGGGACTGTCCTCCGCTACCAACCGAGTCAACTCCAGTGGGCCCCGCGTACTCTCGTAAGGTCCCATCATCCGCCCCCGACCGGGGTGACCGGAGGTACGTGCGGGTGCCGCGGGAGGCGGTGGAGCCGCCCCGGTCTTTGCGGTAGTTATTTCGCTCCAAATCCCTCCGATGCGGCGGCGTGGCGATGGGAACTAGCCGTCGGAGGCACAATCTCGGCTCTATCGAGCACGAGCCTAGTAGTCACCCGGGCTCGGCTGGTCTCTGCCGGTAGACTTGCCCGCCTCGGGGGCCCGTGGCCTTCCTCGGAGGCATCGGCGAAAACGAGCATTTCGTCGAGAAAAGAGTCATCTGATAACACAGCTCTATCGCACGATCTAAGATCAGAAGAAAAGACAACATCCTAAATGTCCTGTAGCTTCCTTGCTTATAGATGTGGTGCACAACACATCGATAAACAAGACTCTACTAGACACGATCTGTGGACACTCCGAGGACAAACCGCTCGATACCACTTCACGTCACGACCCAACCCGTAGGCCGTGACTAGTGCCGATCGGGCACCCAAACACACCTATCAAACGCTATCACAAGGTATATCAAACGCATCCAAGTATATAACGAGCGAAGCGACAAGGCGTGTTCCAAATTTATATAATTTCCAAAAAAATTTCGGCGAGTTTCCTTTGTTTTACGGACTATCCAAAATAACCTGCACGCGAAGAAAATACCAACAAAGGCCACACAGGGCCAACAGAACAACATATATACATATGCGGGCCGACAAGGCTGCCGCGGCGAATGGAATCGCCCAAACACAACATATACAAACACAACCGTACGGAAGTAGGCACAACCCACAAACATGTCCACAGACCTCTAAACAGACAGACAGAATCATATGACGGGACAGGGCCCCGCCGTACCCATGAACAAATATATACAATGCAACGGACGAATATATACCAAAAATATAAGCTCGGAATGAGAGGAGCACTCCAAATAGCGAGAAGAGGGTGTCCTAAACGGGTGGATCACCAAGCGTGCGTACGTACTGCGGGCATGAAACGCAGCCCCCCGAAGAAAGGGGTCAGTACGAAATATGTACTGAGTATGCAAAGCAGAAAATGTAATATACAAATCTGAGTCACAATCGAAATAGAGGTACAGAAAGTAAATGCATTTCCAAAATATCAAAATATTACTTCAAAATATAAATCATGCATAGGGCACAGGAAATATGGTCGCCCGCCTGTCGATGGCGCCATAACACAGCATAACGCCAGAAAGTTTCAAATCTCCATCACATATCATACACAACATATCGCCATACACAGCATCACACCAAATATAAGTGGAACCCGGTCCTCGAGCGAGGAACTCGGTGAACCATAAACACAGCATAACACGGAATACATCATAATGCGCACGACAACGAAGCCGGCCGGGAACCGGCGAACGATATCATAGTAGGCACGAGCGGAGTAGTGAGTAATCATATGCATAAAATCATTATCATAAATCCAAAAGATAAGTAAAATAGTCATATTCGAAATCGGAATAATAATTATTACTTTTTGTTTCAAAAGTTATCGAATTCACATAAAAGGGCGTCGCGGGACCCACGGACGAGTATAGACCCGAACGAGCCCGCCTATGAAAAACATACTCATTCTATATCATACAAACTCCTACGAAAATTTCAAAGCAATCCGAGCTTTTCGGAGAAAGTTATGAGCGTTTGAACTTTTGGAATCGCTAAAGAATAAGCTTTAAAACCAAAAATCAGCTTTCATGAAATCTTTACAAATTATGAATTCCAAGGATATAAGGATCAATGTTATGGCATATGAGCACAAGAATACCAAGGAAACAAATGCGAATCATAGACAAGCTCGGATTGCGAGAATAGAGTTTCCTAGAGGCTCGTATCATAGCCTACTTTAACTAAGGCATGCCAAAAAGAAAGGTTACTTTACATACCTCAAACGCTCTCCAAAATGATCCAAACTCAAGCTAAATCCACCTATGATTCGGGCTGCCCACGATCTATAAACAAGCCATAAAATGCCAAACATTAGCTAAAGACTTTTTGGGCATTAAA
>NW_026725431.1:0-76915 GCF_029784015.1 Lycium ferocissimum
GTATGAATGATAAACGGAGATAAACGGTAAAGTGAGAGGTGTTCGGTGGTTAGCCCGGATACCCGTCGTTATAGCCCGCATTTCGTACGTCAGGACATAGCGAGACAATGGTGAGAAATTAAGGATAAGACTACGTTACGAAATAATTTTAATGCCGAGTCGGTAGAAATATTATTTATGAATATTGGTATTGTGGAAATATTGAGAAAGGTTAAGGGCAAGAAAGAGAAATTCGTAAAATGGGCCGTGAAAATAATGCGGAAGGTTAGGGACAAAATGGTAATATTGAGAGAAGTCGAGGGGGTAAAATGATAATTTAACAAGGTTAAAAAAAAAAAAAAAAAAAAAAAAAGGAAGAAATCCTTGAAGGGCCAAAGCTTGTTTGGGAAGATAAGTGGTCATCTTTGACCACTTTAGGAAATTCAGAAAGGAAAAGAAAAATCAAGAAAAAAAGAAGAAAAGTCTAGAAAGGGAGAAAGAGGATATAAGGCCATACTTGAGGGACTTAAGTGCAAATATGAAAAGTGGTGGAGGATGTGTATATATATATATGTTCATCTTTTAAGAGAGAAAGAAAGAACACAAAAAAAAAATATAGAAGGGAAAGAAGAGGGGTTCGGCCATGGTGAAGAAAAATAGGGCCATGGGAATTTTGTTCCAAAAATTTATTCCTTCATGTATTCCTACTAATTGGAAGGTACTCTTTAACATGGAGAAGTTGTTGGAGTAAGCAAAACACTTATATGGACAATTCATGGACTTTAACCAAGTGGGGAAGTGGAAGAATAAAGGTAAGATTTTATTCCTTTTTATATGTTATGAGGGGTTCGTTTACATTGTAGTATGTAGCGACGGATAAAATTCATGAGAATATGGAAGTTTGCATGATGGCTATATATATGCATGGCCGAATATGTGTGTGCATGTGTGGAGACTATGATTCAATTATTTATCTGGTGTTTTGGTTATTGTTGTTGTGAGTTCTATATGGATAATGGAAGCTTGATGATTTTAGTTGTAGTTGTGGAAAATGGGTGTAGGCCGTGTGTGTATGTGAGGTGTGAAGGTGATGAAAATAAGAGTATGTGGTATATTGATGGTTGTTGTAATGTATAGAAAAGAATGGAAATCCATGAAAATTTATGTATTCTTGTTGTGGCCGAATGGTATGGAATTTGGTAAGTAATGGTAAATCGATGTTATTTGACATTTTTGGTGTTATCGTTGTAAGTTATGTAATGAAGATGAAAGGTTGTTATTGAAGTTAGTATACATGAATAATGATGAAATGTATGGTTGTTGTTAAATTGGAAGGTTTCGAATAAGGAAAAATGTTAATTGAATTGTTGGAAGATTATGTGAATTGAATGTTGTTAGTTTGGCCGGGTTGTATTCCCGGGGTTGTTATTGATTGAAATCGGCCAATTTAAACTTGGTGGCATGGTATATTTGCAGGGGAAATGCTGCCGAAATTTCGGCAAGACAAAGTGTTACTTTCAAGAACCAACTTTTAAAGGCTCTAATCAAGTTTTGGGTAAACATGACCAATTTGTAGATTTTGGCGGATTTGGAACGTGAATTTGGAGTCGCATAAGAAGCGAGAAAAGGTATGTAAGGCTTCACCCTTCTTTCTATGGCATGTCTTAGACGTACTAAGTTGGATACGGGCCTCGGGGACCATTCCTTTTCTCGAAATCTAAGATTGAAATTCGCTACTATTCATTCGGCAGAAATTGAACTAGAAATGGTGCGAAATGTTGGAAAACTTCTTAGACCTCTAGAACTTGCATAAAGGAGGCCGATTACTTTAAAACTCTCATAAGTAATGTCACGAAACGTATTACACGTAAATTGTGTGCGCCGCCTCATTTGACCCGGGTGGGCCCATTGTTCCCGGACTTTCCCTATTGTTTCATTTGGCTTGTTTTGGAGTGAATTCTAAGGAAACTCCCGATCCTTGTCCCGATTATCAAACGATAGGTACAACGCTACCCTAATATAAATATGATCGGTGATGACAACGATGGAGTCAAAAATGAGAAAATGCCTACGATAGATATGTTGACGATATGTTCGTGATAAAAATGAAAATATGAAAATGTTAAACTATTTCTGGATATCCCAAGTCTATTATAGGTAATGACTATTCTAAGGATTCTAAATACATGGAATTATGCCTTGTGACCCCGATTGATGTGTGTACCCGACATACGTATATATATATATGATAGCAGAATCAGAGCGCTATATAGACGCTGATAAATATACATGATATAAGTATATGTATGTGATAGCAGAATCAGAGCGCTATAGACGCTGGTAAATATATATGATATAAGTATGTACATGACAAAAAGAATCAGAGCGCTATAGACGCTAATATATTTATATGATATGAGTATATGTATATGATGAAAGAGCCAGGGCGCTATAGACGCCGATATATTTACGGGGAAAATGGAGATAAGGGCGAGGAGCGTTATATACGCATATCCACCGATCGGTTGGGTATGGCACATGATATCGTCCGGACGCGGATGCCGGACGCGGGATGTGCATATTTATGGTTAAATGGATCGGTGCCGACGCCTCGGCAATATGATATATTCTATTTTTATATGTATATATATATGAGTAAGGAAAGCTAAGAAAACACGATACTTGCCCAAGGGCACTTATATGTACTGAGTCACTCTCCTATTCTATGACATGGTCTATGTTCCCGTACGCTTATTACTTATGCACGGAGTCACGGTTCTACACGTGATACGCCTCGGATGCACGGTATACTCTCCTTACATGATGTGCTCTACGATTCTTACTATGTTATTACCGTTCATGTCTTACATACTCGGTACACTATTCGTACCGACCCCTCTTCTTTGGGGTCGCGTTCATGCCGCGCAGTACTCCCGGACGGATAACGCCAAAGATAAAAGATGTTTCGGCAAAGTTGGCAAGCTCCAATTGCTGCGGAGTGTCGCCGAGTCGGCGTGCTATGCTATGATGTCTTGTCCGTAGTTAGAGACTTTGCGGACAGTCGTGAGTTATGGGAGCCGGTTTGTATATTGATACGAGCTTTGTACGGCATATATATTTTATTTGATTTAAAAGCAACGAAAGAGTTTTATTGTGTATGAGTAATCCTATTAAATATGTTTGCTTTAAAGGTTCAAAAAAAAAAAAATTTCGGTACGTAGTAATGGTCAGCGGGTTCGCTCGGCTTCGGTTACGGGGTCGGGTGCCCATCACACCCTGATCAAGATTAGGGTGTGACAGTCGCGGCCCGTAGTTCGGGTCGTGACAGGTATGCTAGCTCCGGGTGATGCAATCCTAGTTGCCCCAAGATCACCTATGTGGAATCAAGTCAAGGAACCCCAAACATCACAAGGGTTGCGCATGAAGATAGGCGCTCGTGAGCATTCATTAGCGCCATACCAAGGATTTCTAGTGTGGAAGATTGCATGGAAGGATGGTTTGGAGAAGAGGGCTAAAGATGGTCATGCTTGCAATGTGGCTATTACTTGAAGATTTGCAATTTCAAGTTCTTTTCCCAAAAGAAGACACCCAAACAAGGCCCTTACTTCATTAAGGGTAAAAGTGTAATAATGTAGTTGTCTTCTTTTGAGCTTTAGTATAAATAGTAGTTTCTTTCATTTGGAAGACTTAGATTATTTTGATTATTGACATTTTGAGATTATAAACACTTTGAGTGTGAGAGCTTGTGTAAGCCTTGGATTGAATTCTTGTTGAGAGGATTAATTATTAGGGATTCCAAATCCCTCTTGGTCATCCTAATAATTTGGTGTTCCTTTTGATTCTAATTTAGAGGTCTTAGTTTTCTATAGCTTGGGTTGCTAAATTGAATCTTAAGTTGTGCCAAATTATCTATCTTTTAATTTTCTTGCATTTCTTTTTGTTTTCGTTCTTAATCTTGCATCAATTGGTATCAGAGCTTGAATTAGATTTGCTCTATCAAATCTAGCCTAGGTTTGTTACTATAAAAAGAAAAAATCGAAAATCCTAGAAAACCCCCAAACAAATTTATTTGTTTTGTTGTTTTGTTATTAGATTCTTGTTGGTTAGTACGTTAGGGTTTCAAATCCTCAAATTTCGTGTTAATCGGGTCAATATTGAAGAATCCACCATTTTTGAGTTGAAGCTTTTGAAAAAATTGAAGAACTTGAAGTGGGTCTTGTTGATTTGGATGAAATTGAGACTTGAAACTTATTGGGCTTTGTTCTACAAGTCTTGGGGAGTCTAACTCTGAAAATTGAAGGAAAAACAAGTTGATTTGAAGGTAGTTGGACCGTATAAGTAAGGTCGTATAAGGCAAGGGAAAAAGTGACATCAATTTATACGGACACTTACACGGATCGTATCTTTTTATACGGATCGTATAAGTTGGTCGTATTTCAGGACCCAACAAAGAGCACTTACTGTTTTGTGACATCATCTTATACGAGCACTTTCACGGACCGTACCCTCTTACACGGACCGTATAAGTAAGGTCGTATTTCTCAAGGTAATTTACATTGATCCAAGTTTCATTTCTCAAAAAAAAAAAAAAAAATTCTTAACTCTCGTTGTTGATTTTGTGTCCCTATTCCTTTGGTAGGGAGAAAAAAAAAAGTATAGAAATTTTCAAATTTTCATTACTTCAAATTCATACCTTGGATCAATTGGGGCTTCCTGACCGCATTTTCAAGTTATCACCTACCCGGGTGTTATATCCCGCATTTTGTGCGTTGGAATATTTCGAGATCGAGTAAATTGAAGAGAATAAGTTCGACGAAAATTTGGGAAATGCTGGGCGAATTTTTAAGTCAACTATGGAGGCGCATATCTCATAGTATATGTGGAGTTTTAAGGTGTTTTAAAAGCCTAAAATGAAGTTCGTCGAGTCTAGTTTGTAATGCAACAAACCGTTCATTGATAGGACATCGGAGTAGAGAATTATAGACGTTACAAACTGAACTATCGACGCAGGGAACAGTAATCCCGCGCACTACAGTACCGCTACGATGCGCTACGATGCGTAGCTACAGTAACCCGACGTTGGCAGTTTTTAAAAGGGACGTGAACCTTATTTTTTCAGCAAAAACAGTTCCAAAACCTTCCAGAAAAATTCAGCAAAAAAAAGAAGAGAGGAAAACAGCCAAGAGAAAGAGAAGAGAAAAGGAAAGAAAAAAAAATTCCTAGCCTTCAATCTTGGTCCAAAAATTGTAATTCTCTTGTATTCTTATTAAGTTCAAGACGCTCTTCGACGTGGTATAATTATCTCGGAAGATAAACCGTTGGTTTCATCGTTTTCGCATTTGGGACAAGTAAAGAAGTTGGAGGAAAAAGGTAAGGATTCCATCTCCTCTTTCATATACTATGCATGGTTTGTGTGTTGTAGAGTGTGGAGATGAATGGAATTCATGAGATTTTGGTGTATTATGTTGTAGCCGAATATATGTAGTGTAGTATAAACGTGTAGAACTAAATTCATTTAGTGTTGGTTGATGTTGTTATGGATGGTTGCATATGTTTGGCATGTAAAAATGAACGAAATTCATGGAATTATGTAGCTTGGAACTTGGGCCGTGTAGGGGCTGATTTTAGAAAAATATAATGAACTCATTTTATATAGTATTTTGGTTGTTGATTGTTGTAGATTATGTGGTGAAAATGAAGGTTTGACGACTCAAATGGAAGTCGGAAATGTTGCGGGCTGTTTTGGAGAGCAATATGATTTTAAAATAAATTCTTGTGTGCATGAGAATGATGATCGTTAGCATGCGGATTGTTGACATAATTTATGAGTTTGAAAGAAATAAATGTATTGTTGGAGTTCTTCGGCAATTGGAAGATTTGGGTTAGAATGTCTTGAACATGTTGTGAGTTGAGTATTGATATTGTTGTTATGATTGTTGGTTTGGCCGGGTTGCATTCCGGGATTGTTGTTGATTACAATTTGCCGAGTTAGATTCTCGGGGATGCTATATGTATAGGAAATGCTGCCGAAATTTCGGTAGACAAACATGAATTTAAGTTGAACTCTTGGAAGCTATAACTCACAATTGGTAAACATGACCATTTGTAGATTTTGGAGAAAACGGGATTCGAATTTGGAGAAGCTTAAGAAGCGGAAAAGGTATGTCAAGCTGTCCCTTTCCTTCTTTTGGCATGTCCTAGGGGTACTAAGTTTGGATTTGAGCCTCGGGGGATTATTCTGTTCATGGAAATCCGAGTTTGAAATTGAGTGCTATTCATTCAATGTAATTGAATTAGATTCCTTACCTCTTGTTGAGAAAAATGTTCAAACATCTATAACTTGCATAAGTGTAACCGAATCACCTTGAAACTTGTTTTACACTAAAGAGCTAAAGAAAGTATAAAGTCCGATTTTCTAAAACCACTCCGAAGGGGGCGTGATATATTATTTTCTAAAGCTTTCTTAAAACCACTCCGAAGGGGGTGTGATATATTATTTTCTAAAGCTTTCCTACAACCAATCCGAAGGGGGTGTGATATATTATTTTCTAAGGCTTTTCTAAAACCACTCCGGCGGGGTGCGTACAAAACCACTCCGATGGGGGTGTGAGATTTTATTATTTAAACTTTTCAAAACCACTCCGAAGGGGGTGCGATATCTCATTATTATTATCATTATGCCCGAAGGGGCTAGGATTAGTAGTATGTCACGAGTGACATGTCCGATGGGGCCAGGATAGCCGTATGTCACGAGTGGCATGCCCGAAGGGGCTAGGATGCCGGGGCCAGCATGTCCGATGGGGCCAGGATAGACGTATGTCGGACCGGCATGCCCGAAGGGGCCATCATTATTATTGCGCCGGAAGCGGCCGTCCGAAGGGACTATTTCATTGGTATGTCGGAGGCGACACATGGGTTAGGTTGCATCCTTTGCTTAAGGAATGTGTGTTCATTTGTATTATTTACTTAAGGATTGTTCTAGGACCCCATGTATACATTTATATTTCCTCGGCGATGCAGTAATGAGCTTGATTGTGATTTCTTTTCTTCTAAATTGAGCGATGGTTGTTATTTGTAATCGCTTTACATACTCGGTACATATCCGTCTTGACCCTCTTCTTCGAATTATTCGCGTTTTCATGCCACGCGGTACACCCAGATGAAGAGAAGACTTTGCTAGGAGTTGTTTCCGCGGGATTGGCGAGCTCCATTTCGGTTCGGAGTGTTGCCGAGTCGGGCATTTATGTCATGGTATTTGTATATCCTAGAGACTTTGCGAGACGGTGTCTCGCGGCTAGAGTGTCGAGGAGCGCGAATCGATTATAGATGTTAAAGGGTGTGTATTTTCGGATGTTGTTGGTTGATAAAAATTACGTGATTGACTAAAGGTTCGGTGATTTCTATTTTGAAAGGTTTCATGTTGTTTTAAAATTTTTGAAATGGCAGGTTTTAGTAGCGCGAACGTTAAGGGTTCGCTCGACTCTGAGGAGGGTCGGGTGCCCATCACACCCTAGTAAGGTCGGGGTGTGACACCGGGCCCGAAATTTAATTTATTTCTCGATTTTAGCATTCCATTTTCTTGTGTCTCTCAACTAGTAGACATTTAGTAGTTGTTCCTACTTGTGTTTGCTAGTTCTTGTGTCCGCATTTCTTTCGTGCCAATTCTTTTGTGCTTTTCTTCATTTTTGCTTCGTTGCTAATTTCTTGGTTCAAGTCCGTTAGATTGAATTGAGTCGTCCGTCTTTCTTAGTATAACAAGAATCTATTCTGACCAAGAGTAGAATTTGAACCCTTGTGACTAGTTGACATTAACAAGCACACAATCTTTGGCGAAAGCAATTTGTGAGGCAATTATAGGTGCGCATACTTGAGCGATTGTGAGTTGATTTTACTAATATAACGTGTTTTCTCATTTTGTTGAGTGTCTTTAATAGGTACCATGGCTACGGAGGATGAAACATAAGTTCCCACTGGGGAACTTACACTAGTTGATGTAATGAGAGCCTTGCAAGCCTTGAACGATAAGGTTAGGAGTATGGGTGGTCGAATGGAAAACATGGATGGTCGAATGGAAAACTTGGGAAGTAGGGTGGAAGCAATTGAAGGAGGTAGTAGGGAGGTCTTGTATTCGCCCCGAGTGTAATACCAAGGAGGCACAAGTGGAGCTACTCGAAGCACTTCACTTACATTGTCACCCGGCACCTTCCATCATCTATATAACCCCACTCCCCAAAACACTCCTCTAAACACAACTCTTACCCCACCAAATAACATTTCCATAGGCCAACGGAACAATCCACCCCTACAAGATCAAACTCCAAATAGCCCACATCTAAATGATCCACCCCCAAATGATCCACACCTAAATGCACCTCTGCTACCCCAACATCATCCAAACATCCAACAACCAAATGACGATGAGGTATAAGAAGCTATACTTGAGAACGAACGATATAGTGACCAAGGTTGGAGGCAACGAGGGCAAGCACGAGGAGGTTATCGAGGAGGGTGGAAGGTGGTCCTAACCCTCGCATGGGTAGGCAAAGAGGGCACCAAGCTCGTGAAGGGTACCAAGGTCGTGACCATCAAGGTTATGATGACGATGGAGATTTCAATGGGAACCACGGTTATGAAGGAGGGCGAGACACGAGTCTCAATTCTATCAAGGTTACTCTTCCAACCTTCAAAGGAGGACGTGACCCCGATACATTTCTTGATTGGATGATGCATTGTGATAGAATCTTCTTAACGAATGACATGTCCGAGGTGAAAAAGGCATCTTACGCCATTGCTCAATTCGAAGGGTTCGCCTCCACATAGTGGGAAACTCAAGTGAAAGCAAGAAGAATTATTGGATTTCTGCCCATACCTACTTGGGATGAATTGAAGGATGCCATGCGGTGTAAGTATGTCACCGAACGCTACAAGCAAGAACAACTCAAGAAGGTGTATACCTTGAGGTAAAACAAAAAAAAGTATGGAAGAATACTATGATGAGTTCCAAATTGTAAAGATACGAATCGACTTTGAAGAGGATGAGTTGAATGCTATGACTCGGTTTCGAGCCGGGTTAAATAGTGACATTGTCTCCCAAATGAGACTCCACAACTATAGAAGCATTGAAGAAAACCTTCAAGCGGCTATTGAGATAGAGGAGGGTCTCAATGAAGACAAAATCAATAAGTCAAAGGGCTATGAGAGTTCATGGAACAATAACAAAGAAGGAGAAACTTCTTCCTCAAATTGGCAAAAGAGTAAGGGCACCATACAAGAAACCAAGAACCCCTTTGAAAAAAACGCTCAAATTAAGAAGCAAGTTGATAAACAACCTCCAAAGTTCGCCCCAAAGGAAGGAGGTACAAAGGCTCCCATCCAATGTTTTAAATGTCATGGCTTTGGTCATAAAGCAAGTGAGTGCCCTAATCGATGAGCCTTTATTTTGAGAGACACTTGTGGTGATGATAAGGGAGAATGTGAGAAAAGAGATGATGAGGGTAATCATGAGAATGATGAACTTGGGAGCAATAAAGAACAAGATGATGGTGATATCACCGTCCCACTTTACTTGGCAAGAAAGGTGTTAACATGTGTGAACGTGCCTCAAGAAGGGGAGATTACCAAACCACATTGGGTAGACACTTTTGTAGGTTCCCAAAGAAAAGAATTGCTAAAGGAGTCTTCATGTGAAGAACTTCCATACTTGGAGGAAAGAAGTGAGCCCATGGAAGAAGATCGTTGTCTTGAGCATCAAGGTAAGTTATTTATCCCTAATACTTCAAGTGTTCATGATGTTATTAATGAAAGTAATCATACACTAGTTGATCCTTTTGATGACCGAATTGAATCTTCTCGCAAGATTAATTTGTGCCCATCTAGTGTTGACATGTGTGAAGAGAATGGTAATATTGTTGAGACCTTGAATGTGAATGGTGGCTTGTCTTTGTGTAACCTTGATAATTCATCTTCTTGCATTGTTAACCAAACTGACTATAGTTGTCTTGATTCCTTTTCTTGTAAAGGCCTGAATTCTAGTGGTACAAGTAACTTTGAGTTGAGTTTGAAGAATGCAAGTGCAATGTCATGTGCCGGCAAGAGAAGAAAGAGTAATTTTCTTGAAAGGAAAGATAGCATGATAAAATTTCATTCTTTGTTCTATTTCATGAATGCCATTAAGAACATAGGTTGTGCTAACTATTCCCTAGTTAATGTGGACCTTTCTCTCGTGAAAAATGATGATTCTTTGGTTGAGGAAGAATTTGATTTGCTCGATTATTTGCGAAACCTAACTAAAGATTATTCTTGCAATATTGGCATTGATAGTGAGTCCTTGTATGATTCTCCTCCCATTTATGATGATGATATTCATGCTTAGCTTTATTCAAGTGATCCATTGCCGATAAGAACCTGGGTTAGTGAGGAAGATTATCTTTAGGGGCTAAGAGTGTAGTATCATCCTTGAGTAGCCCTATGTCAATTGATAAGCTTGACTTTGATGTTGTGAGTGATCTCGATGATAGCTATGTTGATGGTATTGCTTTGGTAGATACTTTTCTTGCCGCATGTGAAATCTCTTATGATGGCCAAAAGGTATATGTGTCCAATGGGGATTTTACAATTGAGTTTGAGCTAAGAGACACTTTTCTCTACTACTTGTTTTCTTATGATGATTGTCATTATGGGGTGATCCTTGCGGATCTCTCTAGTACTAATGAATTTTGTAGTGGAGGCATGTTGTATTCTTGTTGGATGTGTGTAGGTGACCCCTTAAATTTGAGGACAAATTCCTTTCAAGATGGGGAGAATGATGCAATCCTAGTGTTATATTCCGCATTTTTGCGCACTCGGATAATTCGAGACAATCGCGGGAGGACGACAAGCAAGGCCACATTTTCATTTTGATAAGTATGTGAATGGCTTATGAAGAATTAGAAGCGGAATTATTGAGAAAGGTCGAGGGCATAAAAGGGAAATTCGCAATATGACTCGTGAAAATTTGGAGGAAGACGAAGGACAAATTTGGAAAGTTGGAAAATAATTTGTATGAAATGCATGACACACAAAAAAAAAAATGGGCTTGGTCATTGGGCCATATTTGGTCGTCCACTTCTTGGTGGACTTAAGCCCACTTGGAATTTTAAGGAGCTTAAATTAAAAAGATGACCAAGTCATCTTTCATTCAACTCTCTAGAAAAATCAAGAAAAAGGAGGAGAATTCTAGGAAGGGAAGAAAGGAGGCATAAGGCAAAAAATGAGGGACCTATGTAGCAATGAAGAAAAATTTGTGGAAGACTTATATATAAAGTCATCTTTATTCCATAATTCATTAGAGAGTTCAAGAACAAAAAAAAAGAAAAGAAGGAGAAAATCTTGAAGGCCAATTCGGCCAAGAGGAATCCCACAAGAAAAATTGATAAAAATTCTTCCAAAAATTATTTCCTACTAAGAAGAGGGTGCTTGACAAGGTGGAGTTGTTGTTGAAGCAAGAAAAGATCATATTCATACAAGTAGAGAATTTTGGTTAAGTAAAGAATCTAAGGAAAGGTAAGGTTTAACTCCTCTTTTATATGTTATGAGTGCTTAATGCATGTTGTGGTATAGAAAAATGGATGAAATTCACATGTTATGGAAGTGTTTGTGTGTGGCCGTGCATTGCAAGGTTGAGCCGTGCATGTGTGTGTTGTGTGTTGCATGGAAGATTGAATTAGTCTTATGTTGTGTGTTGGTTGTTGTTGTTATGTGTGGAAATCATGGAATTTCATGGAAAATAGGCATGAGGGGTGTAGCCGTCCAAGTGTGTGTATGTGTAGAAGTTATGATTTAATTATTTTATTTAGTGTTTGGTGGTTATTATTGTGGATGATATGTGAAGAAAATGGAAGTTGAATGAATTTTGAGAAGTTGTAGTATGTATGTTGGTGTGGCCGTGAGGTTATGGTGAAGGATGGAAGAGAATGAGTCAATTTTATTTAGTATTTTGCTTGTTGTGATGTTGTGAATTCTATGTTGCTAATGAAAGTCTAGGAACCTTAGTGAAGTTGTAGTAGTGAAGACTTGTTTTAGAAGTTATACGGATGGAATGTAATGTTCTTGCATGCATGAAAGATGATATGATTAGTATGATGTTGTTGGAATATAGATTATGAGGTTGTTATTATTTTCATTGAAGTTGGAAAGTTTTTGGAAGAAGTAGTAAATTGATTGAATATGAAGATCCTTAGTATAGTTGTTGAATTATGTTAATAGTTTGGCCGGGTTTGAATTCCGGATTGTAATTGATAAGAATTTGATTATGTTGAATGTCGAGGATGGTATATTTACGGAGGAAATGCTGCCGAAATTTCGGTAGCCAAGTGTTTCCCTAAGATTCCAACTCTAAGAATACTAATAAGAGTTTTGGTAAACATGACCAATTTGCAGATTTCGACGAGATTGCGACGTGAGTTCGGAGTAGCTAAAGGAGCAGAAAGAGGTATGTAAGGATTCCCTTCCTTTCTTGGCATGTCATAGACGTATAGGCTTGATTTCGCGCCTCGGGGACTTTCCTAACTCTAGAAATCCGCGATTGAAAATAGTTACTATTCATTCAAGAAGATTGAACCAAAAGTGCATGAATTGTGAAAGAAATGTCTAAATATCCTAGAACTTGTAAGGATGAGACCCAACTACCCTAAGACCTTCACAAATAACGTCATGACACGTATTATATGTAAGTTGTGCACGCCACCTCATATGACTCAAGATGGTCCACGGTTCCGGATTTTCTTTAGTGCCTTGATTATTAAGCGGTAAGTGTTGTAATTACTTTAATGAGAACACTTCACGACGATAATGATAACGAATCGAGCGCTATATAGGCGGCCGATAATATACATGATATGAGTATAAGTATATGCTAGCGGAACCGAGCGCTATAGACGGTGTATATATATAATATAAGTATATACCTATGACGAGAGAAAAATTGCGCTATATATGTGATATATATATATGATATGAGTATATATGATGAAAGAGCCGGGCGCTATAGACGCCGATAACTATACATGATATATGCATATATGTACGGGGAAGATGGGGATAATGTTTATTGTTATATACGCATATCCACGATCGGTTGGCATACATGACATGATATCGTCCGGACGAGGGAACCGGGACGCGGGATATATACATGGTTAAATGGTTGCCGACGCCTCGCGAATACGGATGATATATTTTATTTATATATGAGAAACAAATGTTTTCAAAGACAAGCTTAGCAATATGATATATATTCTATTTCTATGTATATATGTATATGTATAAGTAAGGAAACTAAGAAAGCACGGGCCCAAGGGCACTTATATGTGCGGGGACATGTTTCTATCCCGGGACGGTGATGTAATTCTCTTATGTCATTATACATGATTTATGTTCTTCGCATATTATTATTCATGCCTTACATACTCGGTACACTATTTGTGCTCGACGTCCCTTCTTATGTGGACGCCGCGTTTCATGCCGCGAGTCCGGCGACAGCGGCGGATTTGATCCTTAGGGAGCTCCGCGGCCGTGCCCGATTGCGCTCCGGTTGTTCGAGCCTCACTTCCTTGGTGGTTCGTTTTGTATGAGTATATTCGGGCATGAGAGCTTGGCCCTTCTTATGTATATGTATAGTACGTCTAGAGGCTCGTAGACAGATTCGTTCAGTCAGTTATGTACAGTTCAATATGTGGTATTTTGGCATCTTAATGCCGTTGTATGAAGCGATAGCGAAGCTAACTAGTTTATGTTCAGAATGACTCCCGCTAATGTTAATGTTGGTTAAAAAAAAGAAACCCGGCACTTCTTATACGACTTGCTAAGAGGTACGAGTAAAACGATAGATAAGGGGTGCTCGGTACAAGTATAGGGGGTACTCGATCACTTTAGTTGGGTCGTGACACCTAGTTGCCCCAAGATCACCTCTGTGGAATCAAGTCAAGGAACCCCAAACATCACAAGGGTTGTGCATGAAGATAGGCGCTCATGAGCATGCATTAGCGCCATACCAAGGATCTCTAGTGTGGAAGATTGCTTGGAAGGATGGTTTGGAGAAGAGGGTTAAAGATGGTCATGCTTGCAATGTGGCTATTACTTGAAGATTTGCAATTTCAAGTTCTTTTCCCAAAAGAAGACACCCAAACAAGGCCCTTACTTCATTAAGGGTAAAAGTGTAATAATGTAGTTGTCTTCTTTTGAGCTTTAGTATAAATAGTAGTTTCTTTCATTTGGAAGGCTTAGACTATTTTGATTATTGACATTTTGAGATTGTAAACACTTTGAGTGTGAGAGCTTGTGTAAGCCTTGGATTGAATTCTTTGTTAGAACCCGTATTTGGTGCATTGGGACAATCCGAATTAATTATGATAAGTTAGGGTCCAAACCATTCCGGGATGCAAAGTCGAGACTTTTGACCTTCGATTTTATTTTGAGTCATAAGTTGTGCATGAATTTGTTGGTATGGAACAATTAGGAAAATTTGGGACCAAAATTGAAATTAATGAAAGATGGAAATCATGCATTTTTTTCTTGTTCTAGCCGTGTAGTGTGGGAGTTGGCCCACACAATTTGTGGACAATTTTAATTGGTCCAACACTTGTGTGGTCCAAGGGACACATGTACAAGTCTTTCGAGTATACAAAGTTTTCTGGGATTGGCTGGTTATTACAGGAGATTCGTAGAGAAATTTGCTTCGATCTCAGCGCCTTTGACAAGGCTGACTCAGAAGGGAGCAAAGTTCCAGTGGTCTGATGCTTGCGAGCGTAGCTTCCAGTTGCTGAAAGAGAAGTTGACTACGGCTCCAGTCCTGACTCTTCCCGAGGGTCCAGATGGGTATGTGATTTATTGTGATGCCTCTGGTATTGGTTTGGGGTGTGTGTTGATGCAGCACGGCAGAGTGATAGCTTATGCCTCCCGGCAGCTCAGAAAACATGAAAAGAATTATCCTACCCACGATTTGGAGCTGGCCGCGGTTATTCATGCTTTGAAGATGTGGAGACATTATTTATATGGTGTTCACATTGATATTTATACAGATCATAAGAGCCTCCAATACATCTTTAAACAGAAGGAGTTGAACTTGCGGCAGCGGAGGTGGTTAGAGTTGCTGAAAGATTATGATGTTGATATTCTCTACCATCCGGGAAAAGCTAATGTTGTGGCAGATGCACTCAGCCGCAAGTCTATGGGTAGCCTAGCAGATGTGCCATCAGAGAAGAAAGAAATGGTTCGCGAGATCCATCGGTTGGCTAGTCTTGGAGTTCGTTTGGGCTGATTCGGAGATGTTGGGGTTTCGTTCGAGGTATTCTGAATCCTCTATTACAGAAGATATTAAGCGGCATCAATATGAGGATCTATTACGGCACAGACACGAGAGACACCGCCAGAAGCCGAGAAGGAAAAGACCCCGTTCGAGCTTACATCCGATGGAGCACTATTACACAGGGGCAGATTATGTGTACCCGATGTTGCAGGGTTGCGGCGACAGGTTATGGGCGAGGCACATTATGCCCGTTATTCTGTTCACCCAGGGTCGACGAAGATGTATCATGATCTCAGATGCTTATATTGGTGGGATGGTATGAAAAGAGATATAGCGGAGTTCGTCGCTCAGTGTCCAAATTGTCAGCAGGTTAAGATCGAGCACCAGAAGCCCGGTGGTCTATTACAGGAGATGGAGATACCGTCGTGGAAGTGGGAGATCATTAATATGGACTTTATTACAGGCTTACCTCGCACTCCACGGAGGTATGATTCCATTTGGGTTATTGTTGATCGACTGACAAAATCAGCCCATTTTCTTCCGGTCCGGACTACCTACTCCGAGGATTATGCCGGAGCTATATATTAAGGAGATTGTGCGACTTCACGGAGTTCCTATATCTATTATATCGACGAGAGGTGCCCGAGTTCACGGCTAATTTTCGGAGATCCTTTCGGGCGGGATTGGGGACGCGGTGAGTCTCGGTACAACATTCCATCCCCGGTCCGACGGACGGCCGAGCTCACTATTCAGGCGTTGGAAGATATGTTGCGAGCCTGTGTTATTGATTTCAGAGGTAGCTGGGATGATCATTTGACGCTTGTTAAATTTTCTTATAATAACAGCTACCACTCCAGTATTCAGATGGCACCGTACGAGGCGTTGTATGGCAGAAAGTGTAGGTCACCGATCGGTTGGTTTGATGTTGGGGAGACTGAGTTGATTGGCCCAGATGTGGTCCAGCAGGCAGTTGATAAGGTGAAACTTATTCGAGAGAGATTATTGGCAGCCCAGAGTCGACAGAAATCATATGCAGATAATCGCCGTCGACATTTAGAGTTTCAGATTGGTGATTGGGTTTTTAAAGAGTGTCACCTATGAAAGGTGTTATGAGATTTGGCAAGAAAGGGAAGCTCGGTCGAGATATATTGGACCTTATCGGATCATTCGTAAAATAGGCAAGGTTGCCTATGAGTTAGATCTGCCACTGATTTGGGAGCAGTACACCCGGTATTTCATGTTTCTATGCTTCGTAAATGTATTGGTGACCCTTCCAGAATCTTTCCTGTAGATGACATACAGGTCACAGAGGAGCTATCTTATGAGGAGCAGCCTATAGCCATATTGGATCGTCAGGTAAGAAGGTTGCGGAATAAAGATGTGGCTTCTGTTAAAGTGCTATGGCGAAATAATAATCGGGAAGAAATGACCTGGAACGCTGAGGAGCAGATGAAGAAGAAGTATCCTCACTTGTTTCCAGTGCCTACAGGTAATCCAAATTCTTTACTTGACTATGTTGTTTGATAAGTGAATTGTCGATCAATGAATGAATTGCTATGATTGTTGTAAAACAAACTCCCCCGAATGCTTATAAGATCCCATAAGGTTAATCTAGCATTCGAGGACGAATGTTCTAAAGGGGGGGAGGATGTTAGAACCCGTATTTGGTGCATTGGGACAATCCGAATTAATTATGATAAGTTGGGTCCAAACCATTCCGGGATGCAAAGTCGAGACTTTTGACCTTCGATTTTATTTTGAGTCATAAGTTGTGCATGAATTTGTTGGTATGGAACAATTAGGAAAATTTGGGACCAAAATTGGAATTAATGAAAGATGGAAATCATGCATTTTTTTCTTGTTCTAGCCGTGTAGTGTGGGAGTTGGCCCACATAATTTGTGGACAATATTAATTGGTCCAACACTTATGTGGGCCAAGGGACACATGTACAAGTCTTGCTAGTATACAAAGATGACTTCTAAGTCATCTAAGCTCATTTCCAACACTTACAAAAAAAAAACACAAGAAGTTGAAGAGCTAAAGGAAGCTCTCGGCCAAGACCCTAGAAATTGAGGTCCAAAACAAGCCATCCCAAAAATAATTCCTTAGTGCTAACCCACTAATTGGAGGTCCCTAAGTAGCGTGGAAGTGTTGTTGGAGCGATCAACCCGCTAGTTTTCATTATTTCAAACCCTAGCCTATTGTGGAATTGAAGAGGAAAGGTAAGATTTGATCATGTTTTATATGTTATAAAGGTTGTATGCATGTTGTAGTATGTTAAAATGGATGAATATCATGAAAAATAATATGTTGGAAGTGAGTTGTGTGCATGGTGTGTTAGCCGTGTGAGGTGTGTGTATGTTGTGTTGTGTTGAGGTGATGAATTGATCTTATGTAGCATGTTGTGATAGTTGTAGAGTGGAGTAAGGAATGAGAATCATCTTTATATGTTGGTGGGAGGTGTTGGCCGAATGTAGGCCATTCATGTAACAAGAAATGAATTAATATCGCTTAACGTTTTAGTCGTCGTCGTTATGAATTCTATGTTGGAAATGAATGTTTAATGACTCAAATTGATGTTGTAATTGTTGCGGACTGATTTGGAGGTTATTGTACATTTGATGTAATTTGTATATTGAGGAGAATAGCATTGCTAGAATGTGAATTGTTGATGCAAATCATGGATTTGGAAATGAGGAATATGTTATAGGGGTGTCTCGGGTTTGGGGGCTGTTTTCGGGTAGATTGGAGCAATTTTTGGATTGTTGGAAATGTTGTATGAATTGATTGGAATGTCTTTAAATATTGTTGGTATGGGTTCGGGTTAGTATTTGAATGTATAAGCATCGATGTTGGCTTGAAGGTAAGCCGTTGAATTGAATTTATGAATGTTGTTGAATGATGGAAAAGAGAGTTATTATTGTTATATTGCCTTTCGGATTGATTATTGATGTTGCTAGGTTGGTTGGTTGTTGTTGTTGTTGTTGTTGATTTTGGCCGAGTTAAATTCTCGGGGTGGCCTATTTACAGGGGAAATGCTGCCCAAATTTCTGTAGAATTTTAGTGTTAGTTTGGAATTAAATGCCTAAGCGTCCATAGCTAATGTTTGGCATATCATGACTTGTTTGTAGACCTTGGGCAGCCCGAGACGTAGGTTGGATTTATCTTGAGTTTGAGCTAGCGTTGAGTGCGTACGAGGTATGTAAAGCTCCATTCTTTCTTCTTTGGCATGCCTTAGTTACAAATAGGCTATGACACGAGCCTCGAGAAAATTCTATTCTCGCAATCCGAGCATGTTTATGACTCCTATTCGTTTCTTGGAAATTCGTATGTTAGTATGATGAAATATTGGCCTTTATGCCTTTGAAATATTTGATTTTCAACTTTTGTACAAAAAGTTTGGCTTTTAAAAGTTCCGTAACTACGAACGCTCGTATCTTTCACAGAAAGGCTCGGATTGCCTCGATATGCTCGTAGGTGATTGTATGATGTATGATAAGTATATTTTTCATAGGCGGGCCCGACTCGGGTCAACACCAGTCCGTGGGCCCCGCGACTCTCCTTTTTGTAATTCTGATGACTTGTGACAAAATATGATATGACTAATATCCCGACTTTAAGTATGATCATTTTACTTATCATTTGAGTCTATAATAATGATTTTATGCATATGGTTACTCACGACTCCGTTCGTGCATTTACGTTATATCTTTCGCCGAGTCCGGGCCGGTTCGTTGTCGTGCGCGCTTTGTTATACTCCGGTGTTATCTGTGTGTTAATGGTTCACCGAGCTCCTCGAGCTCGAGGGCCGGGTTCCGCTATATTTGGTGTTATCTTGTGTATGGCGTTATACGCGTGTATGATATGTGACGGGGATACGGAGATTTGAAACTTTCTGGTGTTATGCTGTGTTATGGCGCCATCGACAGGCGGGCGACCATATTTTCTGTGCCCTATGCATGATCCGTATTTTTAAAGTAAACATTTTGATATTTTGGAAATGCATTTATTTTCTGTACCTCTGTTTCGATTATGACTCAGATTTGTATACTACATTTTCTGCTTTGCATACTCGGTACATATTTAAATGCGACCCCCTTTCTTCGGGGGCGCGTTTCATGCCCGTGTACGACGCACGAGTTTTGTGATCCACCTGTTTAGGACACCCTCTTCTGCTGTTGGAGTGCTCCTCTTATTCCGGAGCCACATTTTGGTATATATTCGTTCGGTGCATTTGTATATATTTGTTCGGGGGTACGGAGGGGCCCCGTCCCGTCATATGATTACGTTTTGTCGTTTAGAGGTACGTGGACATGTATGTGGGTTATGCCCATTATGTACAGTTGTGTTTGTATATTATTTGTTCTGGGCGATTCCATTCGCCGTGGCAGCCTCGTCGGCTTGTATTTGTATATGTTTTGGGCCGTTGCGCCATTTGATAGCCTTGTCGGCTTTTGATATATATTCGGTTGTGTTTGAGATTTGTTTGAGACGATTTGATACAATAGAGACAGCGTTTGATATTTGTGTCTGTATAAGCCATCTGTTTGCGACTCGGATTTGTGATTGTGGTTGGGTGCCCAATTCGGGCACTAGTCGCGGCCTACGGGGTTGGGTCGTGACAGAAGTGGTATCAGAGCGGTTCGTCCTCGGAATGTCTACAGACCGTGTCTAGTAGAGTCTTGTTTATCGGTGTGTTGTGCACCACATCTATAAACGGGAGGCTACGAGACATTTAGGATGTTGTCTTTCCTTCGATCTTAGATCGTGCGATAGATTGTGTTATCGGGATGACTCTTTTCGACGAAATGTTCGTTTTTAGCGATGCCTCCGAGGAAGGCCACGGGCCCGGAAGGGCAAGTCTACGGCGGCGGGTGAGACCGGCGAGCCGGATGACTACTAGGGCTCGTGCTCGGATTGAGCCGAGATTTTGCCTCCGACGGCTGGTTACGCTACGCCGCGGTATTGGAGGGATTTGGAGCGACCACGGTATGTTGGGAGTTGTAGCCGGGCGGCTCCACCCGCCCTCCGCGGCACCCGATGTTATATCCCGTAATTTTGAACATTCGAATAAATTGAAATAAGTGCGACTTGTATGAGGTAGAACAATATTTTGATTTTAGCCAATAAATATGTTGTTCGTGAAAATGTTGATGCGGAAGTGTTGAGGGAGGCTAAGGGTAAAAATTGGAATTTAGGGAATTAGCTTCGTAAATTGTGAAATATGAACCAAAGCAAATTAGGCTAAAAAAAATGAAAGCAAGGGCCCAAATTTTGGGAAGTGGCCGGCCAAGCCATGGCCCAACCCATGGGAATTATTTATTTTTCCATGTGATAAATTGTATAAGAAGGGATTATGATCCTAGAAGATTCAAGAAATAAGAGAAGGAGGAAAACAAAAGAAGAAGAGCAAAAACATTAAGGGCCATTCGGCCATGCTCCTCAAAATTTGACCCTTTGAAATCTTGTCCCAAAAATTATTTTCTTGTGGTATTCCTACTAATTCAAGGGTCCTCTACAACGTGGTGTAATTGTTTCGGAAGATAGGACGCTTGTTTCGTTGATTTAGCATATTTGACAAGTGAAGAAGCTAAGGAGAAAATGGTAAGATTTCATTCCTTTTGTCTTGGAAGATATATATATATATATATATATATATATATATATATATATATATATGTGTGTGTGTGTGTGTGTGTTGTAGAATGTGGAAAGGAATATAGAGTATGAAAATTTTGTGTTATAGACATGTATGTGCATGGCCGAAAATGGTATGCATGGATAGGGATGATTAAAAATCTTATTTGTATGATTAATTGTGTTGTTGAAGCCTTGTGATGGAAATGGAAGGAAATGGTTCAAGTTGGCATGGAAAAATTGTCGGAAATGATTATAGGGAATCATGTGATTTTAATGTAGTTTTTATGTAATTATGGAAATGGAGTTCTAAATGTGAATTGTTATGTTAGTGGATGAATTTGGAAGGATGCTAATCCATATTAGCATGAAAGATTGGTTGGTAAGTTGTTATAGGAAGTTTTGTGATTTTATGGTGGATTTATGAAATGATGAAAAATGAAAGTGTTAAGGTGCGAATTACGATTATTGATAATGAAATTGGAAGATGAAAATGTGTTATGAATATTTATGCCAAAAATTAGAAGTTTCGGATGAATTATGGTTTTGGTGGAATCTTTGTATAATTTGTAAATATTTTATAGAATGATATGAAATGCTTCCGAATTGTATTGGAATTGATTCTTGATGTTGTAGCTTGGTTGTTGGGTTGGTTGTTGTTGAATTTGGCGAGTTGAAATCTCGGGGTTGGTGTATGTTACGGGGGAAATCGACCCGAAATTTCGGTAGAATTTAATGTTCGTTTGGAATTGAATTCCAAAAGGCTTATGGCTAATGTTAATATATTTGGCATTATGTAGATCTTGGCGTATCCGAGAGTTGAGTCTTGACTTAGCTTGCGAGCGGACAAGGTATGTAAGGCGTTACTTTTTCTTCTTTGGCATGTCGTAGAACTATTAGGCTATGACCTGAACCTCGGGGTAATTCCGCTCCTAGAATCCGAGCCTAGATGCGTATTTTATTCGTGTCTAAAGGCTTATTCTTTGATATAACCAAACTAAGGTTCTTATATTTCCAAAAGATGGAATTTCAAAAGTCTTATAAGGAATTTTGCTATTAAAAGGTTCCGCACTTCAAACGCCCGTAACTTTTGCATATGAGCCGGATCGCCCCGAAACATAATAGGTAACTTCATAAGACATAACATTCCCCTAACTCTCGTAGTCGGGCTCGGATGGGGTCGGCACCCGTCCGTGGGGCCCGCAGCTTTTATGATTCTCCCTAATGACCTTTAAGAAAGATTTAGTATTATTTTCAACTTGATCTCCGAGCATGGATTCCCTACTTATTTAGTAAGTTTAGAATTATGATTTGTATGCATTCTAAATAAGGATTGTTACGCATATGATTTCGTTATGTAATTATGATTTTCAAAGTTTGTTTGATATGTTCCCAAATGGCATTCAAAAGGAAATTTGATTGAAATTTGACCCTAATCCGTAAATAATGGTTCGTTCGATTAATTTACTAGACTTTGGTGAATGTTTATGCGCATATGATTTATAAAATTTGTACATTGTATATGATTCCTACGGTGCTCGTGCATATTATTGTTACCTCCTTCGCCGAGTCCCGGGCCGGTTATATTCGTGCGCACAATTTGAAGTATGATGAGATTCCGAAGTATGATGAGCGTCTGAAATATGATCTGATTCTGATATATGACGTGATATGAAGTATGATGAATTCTGATTTGGTTCTGACATATGATATGATTCTGAGTTGTGATATGATACGGAGGATGTGATCGGAGATATACAAAACTTCCGAAGTATGATGAGTTGTGGCGCCCAAGGCGGGGAGGGGCGACCACGTTCCGTCCGCCGGGTCCCATCATGGACCACATATGACATATGTTTTGATATATATGATTTATGTTCATAAAGTAGCATGCCAACCCTCTGATTATTATACTTGTTCGTTGTGCTTCGTATATGATTTCCGGTAAGTGATATGCGTACTATGTACTCTGATTATGATAAGCGATGATACAACACTCTGATTATGATACGATTTGGCTTATGGACATATGTGTATGCATGACAAGTAGTTCAAGAAACGAATTATGTTTTCCGATTTCTATATTTATCTCTATAACCCTCATTCCGATTTTGATTATGCTTAATGTATTCCCTGCTTTACATACTCCGTACACATTCCGTCGACCCCGCTTTCTTCGGTGGACTGCGTTTCATGAATGTGTTTGGGTACTCGATTGGGTGCCGTCGACTTAGGACTCGGTTCGGCTACCTTGGAGTGGTCCTTTGTGAGCCCACTTTTGGTATTGACCCCTTCGATATATATATATATTTGTGCATATTTATTCGGGGGGATGTCCCGTCATATAGTACTATGACTCTTAGAGGCCCGTAGACATGTATGTGGGTTGTGGGTAGACTTGTTCGGTTATGTTTGTGTTCGTACATTCCCCGAGATTGATGTATGGTACATTTATATATATAGTTATGTATATGTATCACCGTGGTTGTTTTATATAAATATAAGTTCTAATAAGTCACCATGATGGGTTATGGTTGGTAAAGGGTACGAGTGCCCAGCTCGGGCACTAGTCACGACCTACGGGGCTGGGTCGTGACAAGTACTTGTACCTCCAGTTCCCCAGCCAGGGGCGGATGATGGGACCCTGCGAGAGGCAGTCCAGTTATTGACTCGGTTGGTAGCAGGGCCCGAGGGGAGGGGGGGGGGGGGGATGATCGTGCGGGCGTGATAGTCAGAGGGCCCGTGATTTTCTGCTTTGTGGCCCAGTTTTCGGGTCAAAGCCCGCGAGAGGACCCCCATGAGTTCTTCATGGATGCGGCGTACCCCGCGATTGATTAGTGCTTCCGAGACGAGTCGGTTGAGATGGCGTCATACCGGTTGCACGATGTAGCGGCTAATTGGTATGAGTCGTGGATGCCCGAGGCGAGGTGCCCCTCCGGCCGTGTGGGGCGAGTTTACGAGAGGCCTTCCCCGGCCCATTTTTTGCCTGCGAGGGTACGGCGAGCCGAGTGGACGGATGCTTTCGTGCACGGGTGCGTGTTTAGAGTTCGATTCGGCGGCGGATATGCGCACACATATGTCGGCATGAGCGACCGGATGCACCGGTATATAGTGGGCGGTGACCCCGCACTTGTCGATCGTTCTCGCCGGTGTTGGCGGCCCGGCCGTATGGATATTGCCCGTATACGGGTGGCGCGGGCATGAAGGACGCGCGAGAGGGCGCCGGCCGATAGGGTTGATGATAGGGGCCGACCCAAGAGGGCTATATCGGCCGGATATTTTGGGGATTTTCGCCTCGTCCGGCGGTAGAGCGATATCCCTCCCCGGCCCGCACGGCACACCCCGCGGCGGCGAAGATCGAGGGCGCGGGATATTCGGGGGCGGGCCGAGCTCCCGGGTTTCGGGCTCACAGTTGGACAGAGGCTCCAGCAGTCAGATGAGACCACCCAGACCTCCGTGTTCCCACTGTGGGAGACAGCACCCTGGAGAGTGCTTTCGTGCCACGGGTGCGTGCTTTACTTGTGGCCGTCAGGGCCATCTGATGAGAGACTGTCCGGTTAGAGGTGGTGCAGGCAGCGCAGCTCAGTCTACCGGGTCAGCCGGTGGTTCATCTTCAGCCTCAGTAGCTATGCGCCCTGCGGGGCGAGGTACACCAGGCGCCGGCCGGCGAGGGTTGTGGTGGAGTTCCGGTTCTAGCGGTCCTTCAAAACGACATTTATGCATTAGCCGGCCCGACGGGACCGGGAGAGCGTCGCCTAATGTTGTTACGGTATATTGCGGTCTTCTCTCGAGATGTGTATGCAACGATTGATCCTGGTTCTACTTTATCATATATTTCTCCCTTGTTGCTAATAAAATTGGGATAGAATCCGAGCCGATAGAGCCCTTTGAGGTAGCTACACCGTAGGGGATTCGTTATAGCCGATCGTATTTATAGAGATTGTTCGGTGATTATCTATGACATTGTACTAAGGCCGATTTGGTAGAGTTAGATATGATGAGTTCGATGTGATTATGGGTATGGATTGGCTAGCTTCTTGTTATGCTAATGTTATTTGTCAAAAGAAGATAGTCCGTTTCCAATTTTCGGGGGAATCGGTTATAAGTGGGCGAGTAATACGGCATCGCCGAGGGGTATGTTTATTTCATACCTCAAGGCAAGGAGAATGATCAGAAAAGGTTATATTTATCATCTGGTCCGTGTTCACGATTTAGAGGCAGAGGCACCGACTCTTCAGTCAGTCTCGGTGGTTAATGAGTTCTTAGATGTTTTCCCAGATGAGCTTCCAGGTCTTCCCCCCGAGCGGGAGATAGAGTTTGCTATTGATTTGTTGCCAGATACTCAGCCTATCTCTATTCCTCCGTACAGAATGACACTGCGGAAATTGAAAGAATTGAAAGAAGCGATTTGAGAGATTTATTAGAGAAGGGCTTTATTAGGCCCAAGACATCACCCGGGGAGCGCCGTATTGTTTGTGAGAAAGAAGGATGGATCGGCGCGGATGTGCATTGATTACGAGCGGTGAATAAGGTAACCATCAAGAATAAATATCCCCCCCGGATTGATAATTTGTTTGATCGGTTGCGGGGTGCTAGGTGTTTCTCGAAGATAGACTCGCGGTCGGTCGCTATCATCGGTACGGGTACGAGAGGCGATATTCCCAAGACGACGCATTCGGGACCCGATATGGGCACTATGAATTCGGAGTGATGTCTTTTGGGCTGACAAATGCCCCAGCAGTATTTATGGACCTGATGAATCGGGTATTCAGACCGTTCTTAGACGTGTTCGTGATAGTATTTATTGATGACATTCTGGTTTATTCTCGATCAGAAGATCATTTGAGGACGTTACTTAGCACACTCCGGCACCAGAAATTATATGCTAAATTTTCTAAGTGTGAATTCTGGATGACTTCAGTGGCATTTCTGGGACATATTATTGGAGCTGACGGCATCCGGGTGGATATCTAGAAGATTGAGACCGTAAACAATTGGCCTAGGCCTACGACGCCGACTGAGGTGCATAGTTTTCTGGGATTGGCCGGTTATTACAGGAGATTCGTAGAGAAATTTGCTTCGATCTCAGCGCCTTTGACAAGGCCGACTCGAAGGGAGCAAAGTTCCGGTGGTCGATACTTGCGAGCGTAGCTTCCGGTTCTTGAAGAGAAGTTGACTACGGCTCCGATCCCGACTCTTCCCGAGGGTCCGGATGGGTATGTGATTTATTGTGATGCCTCGGTATTGTTTTGGGGTGTGTGTTGATGCGGCACGGCGAAAGTGATAGCTTATGCTTCCCGGCGACTCGGAAAACATGAAAAGAATTATCCTACTCACGATTTGGAGTGGCCGCGGTTATTCATGCTTTGAAGATGTGGAGACATTATTTATATGGTGTTCACGTTGATATTTATACGATCATAAGAGCCTCATATACATCTTTAAACGAAGGAGTTGAACTTGCGGCGGAGGAGGTGGTTAGAGTTCTTTGAAAGATTATGATGTTGATATTCTCTACCATCCGGGGAAAGCTAATGTTGTGGCAGATGCACTCAGCCGCAAGTCTATGGGTAGCCTAGCAGACGTGCCATCAGAGAGGAAAGAAATGGTTCGCGAGATCCATCAGTTGGCTAGTCTTGGAGTTCGTTTGGCTGATTCCGGAGATGTTGGGGTTTCTGTTCGAGGTATTGCTGAATCCTCTATTACAGAAGATATTAAGCGGCATCTATATGAGGATCCTATTCTGGAACAGTATAGGGACACCGCCCTTGAGAAGGAAAAGACCCCGTTCGAGCTTACATCCGATGGGGTATTATTACATAGGGGCAGATTATGTGTACCCGATGTTGCAGGGCTGCGGCGACAGGTTATGGGCGAGGCACATTATGCCCGTTATTCTGTTCACCCAGGATCGACGAAGATGTATCATGATCTCAGATGCTTATATTGGTGGGATGGTATGAAAAGAGATATAGCGGAGTTCGTCGCTCAGTGTCCAAATTGTCAGCAGGTTAAGATCGAGCACCAGAAGCCCGGTGGGCTATTACAGGAGATGGAGATACCGTCGTGGAAGTGGGAGATCATTAATATGGACTTTATTACCGGCTTACCTCGCACTCCACGGAGGTATGATTCCATTTGGGTTATTGTTGATCGGCTGACAAAATCAGCCCATTTTCTTCCGGTTCGGACTACCTACTCAGCTGAGGATTATGCCAGGCTATATATTAAGGAGATTGTGCGACTTCACGGAGTTCCTATATCTATTATCTCCGACAGAGGTGCCCAGTTCACAGCTAATTTCTGGAGATCCTTTCAGGCGGGATTGGGGACGCAGGTGAGTCTCGGCCACGGCATTCCATCCCCAGTCCGACGGACAGGCCGAGCGCACTATTCAGACGTTGGAAGATATGTTGCGAGCCTATGTTATTGATTTCAGAGGTAGCTGGGATGATCATTTGCCGCTTGTTGAATTTTCTTATAATAACAGCTACCACTCCAGTATTCAGATGGCACCGTATGAGGCGTTGTATGGTAGAAAGTGTAGGTCACCGATCGGTTGGTTTGATGTTGGGGAGACTGAGTTGATTGGCCCAGATGTGGTCCAGCAGGCAGTTGATAAGGTGAAACTTATTCGGGAGAGATTATTGGCAGCCCAGAGTCGACAGAAATCATATGCAGATAATCGCCGTCGACATTTAGAGTTTCAGATTGGTGATTGGGTTTTCCTGAGAGTGTCACCTATGAAAGGTGTTATGAGATTTGGCAAGAAAGGGAAGCTCAGTCCGAGATATATTGGACCTTATCAGATCATTCGTAAAATAGGCAAGGTTGCCTATGAGTTAGATCTGCCAGCTGATTTGGGAGCAGTACACCCGGTATTTCATGTTTCTATGCTTCGTAAATGTATTGGTGACCCTTCCAGAATCTTTCCTGTAGATGACATATAGGTCACAGAGGAGCTATCTTATGAGGAGCAGCCTATAGCCATATTGGATCGTCAGGTAAGAAGGTTGCGGAATAAAGATGTGGCTTCTGTTAAAGTGCTATGGCGAAACAATAATCGGGAAGAAATGACCTGGGAAGCTGAGGAGCAGATGAAGAAGAAGTATCCTCACTTGTTTCCAGTGCCTACAGGTAATCCAAATTCTTTACTTGACTATGTTGTTTGATAAGTGAATTGTCGATCAATGAATGAATTGCTATGATTGTTGTAAAAGAAACTCCCCCGAGTGCTTATAAGATCCCGTAAGGTTAATCTAACATTCGAGGACGAATGTTCTAAAGGGGGGAAGGATGTTAGAACCCGTATTTGGTGCATTGGGACAATCCGAATTAATTATGATAAGTTAGGGTCCAAACCATTCCGGGATGCAAAGTCGAGACTTTTGACCTTCGATTTTATTTTGAGTCATAAGTTGTGCATGAATTTGTTGGTATGGAACAATTAGGAAAATTTGGGACCAAAATTAGAATTAATGAAAGATGGAAATCATGCATTTTTTTCTTGTTCTAGCCGTGTAGTGTGGGAGTTGGCCCACACAATTTGTGGACAATTTTAATTGGTCCAACACTTGTGTGGGCCAAGGGACACATGTACAAGTCTTGCTAGTATACAAAGATGACTTCTAAGTCATCTAAGCTCATTTCCAACACTTAGAAAAAAAAAACACAAGAAGTTGAAGAGCTAAAGGAAGCTCTCGGCCAAGACCCTAGAAATTGAGGTCCAAAACAAGCCATCCCAAAAATAATTCCTTGGTGCTAACCCACTAATTGGAGGTCCCTAAGTAGCGTGGAAGTGTTGTTGGAGCGATCAACCCGCTAGTTTTCATTATTTCAAACCCTAGCCTATTGTGGAATTGAAGAGGAAAGGTAAGATTTGATCATGTTTTATATGTTATAAAGGTTGTATGCATGTTGTAGTATGTTAAAATGGATGAATATCATGAAAAATAATATGTTGGAAGTGAGTTGTGTGCATGGTGTGTTAGCCGTGTGAGTGTGTGTGTATGTTGTGTTGTGTTGAGGTGATAAATTGATCTTATGTAGCATGTTGTGATAGTTGTAGAGTGGAGTAAGGAATGAGAATCATCTTTATATGTTGGTGGGAGGTGTTGGCCGAATGTAGGCCATTCATGTAACAAGAAATGAATTAATATCGCTTAACGTTTTAGTCGTCGTCGTTATGAATTCTATGTTGGAAATGAATGTTTAATGACTCAAATTGATGTTGTAATTGTTGCGGACTGATTTGGAGGTTATTGTACATTTGATGTAATTTGTATATTGAGGAGAATAGCATTGCTAGAATGTGAATTGTTGATGCAAATCATGGTTTGGAAATGAGGAATATGTTATAGGGGTGTCTCGGGTTTGGGGGCTGTTTTCGGGTAGATTGGAGCAATTTTTGGATTGTTGGAAATGTTGTATGAATTAATTGGAATGTCTTTAAATATTGTTGGTATGGGTTCGGGTTAGTATTTGAATGTATAAGCATCGATGTTGGCTTGAAGGTAAGCCGTTGAATTGAATTTATGAATGTTGTTGAATGATGGAAAAGAGAGTTATTATTGTTGTATTGCCTTTCGGATTGATTATTGATGTTGCTAGGTTGGTTGTTGTTGTTGTTGTTGTTGATTTTGGCCGAGTTAAATTCTCGGGGTGGCCTATTTACAGGGGAAATGCTGCCCAAATTTCTGTAGAATTTTAGTGTTAGTTTGGAATTAAATGCTTAAGCGTCCATAGCTAACGTTTGGCATATCATGACTTGTTTGTAGACCTTGGGCAGCCCGAGACGTAGGTTGGATTTATCTTGAGTTTGAGCTAGCGTTGAGTGCGTACGAGGTATGTAAAGCTCCATTCTTTCTTCTTTGGCATGCCTTAGTTACAAATAGGCTATGACACGAGCCTCGAGAAAATTCTATTCTCGCAATCCGAGCATGTTTATGACTCCTATTCATTTCTTGGAAATTCGTATGTTAGTATGATGAAATATTGGCCTTTATGCCTTTGAAATATTTGATTTTCAACTTTTGTACAAAAAGTTTGGCTTTTAAAAGTTTCGTAACTACGAACGCTCGTATCTTTCACAGAAAGGCTCGGATTGCCTCGATATGCTCGTAGGTGATTGTATGATGTATGATAAGTATGTTTTTCATAGGCGGGCCCGACTCGGGTCAACACCGTCCGTGGGCCCCGCGACTCTCCTCTTTGTAATTCTGATGACTTGTGACAAAATATGATATGACTAATATCCCGACTTTAAGTATGATCATTTTACTTATCTATTGAGTCTATAATAATGATTTTTTGCATATGGTTACTCACGACTCCGTTTGTGCATTCTGTTATATCTTTCGCCGAGTCCCGGGCTTGTTCTGTTGTCGTGCGCGCTTTGTTATACTCCGGTGTTATGCTGTGCTAATGGTTCAGCGAGCTCCTCGCTCGAGGGCCGGGTTCCGCTATATTTGGTGTTACGCTGTGTATGATATGTGACGGGGATACGGAGATTTGAAACTTTCTAGTGTTATGGCGCCATCGACAGGCGGGCGACCATATTTTCTGTGCCCTATGCATGATCCGTATTTTTAAAGTAAACATTTTGATATTTTGGAAATGCATTTATTTTCTGTACCTCTGTTTCGATTATGACTCAGAGTTGTATACTACATTTTCTGCTTTGCCTACTCAGTACATATTTCGTACTGACCCCCTTTCTTCGGGGGCGCGTTTCATGCCCGCGGGTACGGACGCACGGTTTTGTGATCCCCCGTTTAGGACACCTCTCTTCTGGCATGTTGGAGTGCTCCTCTTATTCCGGAGCCACATTTTGGTATATATTCGTTCGGTGCATTTGTATATATTTGTTCAGGGGTACGGCGGGGCCCTGTCCCGTCATATGATTCTGTTTGTCTGTTTAGAGGTCTGTGGACATGTATGTGGGTTATGCCCATTCGTACGATTGTGTTTGTATATTATTTGTTTCGGGGGCGATCCCATTGGCCGCCGGGGCCCTCGTCGGCTTGCATTTGTATATATTTTGGGCCGTTGCGCCATTTGATAGCCTTGTCGGCTTTTGATATATATTCGGCTGTGTTTGAGATTTGTTTGAGACAGTTTGATACAATCTGAGACACATTTAATATTTGTGTCTGTATAAGTGTTACACCTCGGAAAATTTCCCGTTGGTACTCAAGTGGACGAACTAGTGATGAGAGCGAGGAGTGCGAGTGTATAATGTTTCATGGGCAATGTATGTAAATGGATGGGAATGATTAGAATAAAAAGTCTAGAAATGTGAAAAAAGTTGAAAGTTGGCAAAACTGCCCAGTGGTCGTGAAGTCCAAATACGGACCGTAAAGTGGAATACGGTCCGTAAATAGCGTGTCGTAAAACGGCATGCAAAGGTTTCAACTTTTACGCCGGTGGAGAAATGGTTAAATACGACCTGGTGGACGGACTGTAAAGTGAAATACGGCCCGTAAACCATGGTCGTAAATCACCATGCATGCTGCCAAGGTTTCTGGTTCTGCGTAAGGTTAAAGACGACCACGAGGGACGGTCTGTAAAGTGAAATACGGACCGTAAACCTCCATGGACGGCCACCGTTCACCTCAAAGACAGATTTCCAATTCATTAAATATGAGGACCAAGACTTATTTTATTTCATTTCTACACTACACCACTTTCTCTTGAATCTCTCTCTACATTTATTACACAAGTTTTCAAGGGTATTTGAGGATCAACAACATTAAATAAGTGAATCAAGAGTAAAGGAAATCATCAAAGATCATCCAAGTCAAGAAATCCAAATGGAGAAAAACTAGGGTTTTGCCCAAAGAGGAGTATTAGCAACCAAGGCTTGTTCCTAAAACATCTAAGGTAAGATTCATGATATTTATATGTTGTTTAAGGTATTTGGGAGTTGAAATACTTGGTCATTAAAAGAAAATAGCAAAATGGGTTATGAATGATGAATAGTGACGTTTTGAGACATAGTTGGAATTGAATCATGAATGTTGTTGGGTTGTGATATAAATGTGTTATAAATGACCTATAGACATGAAATGAGTGTTGGATACGAAAGAATGTGACGATGGATTTTAGTCATGATTATGGGAATTTGAGGTGAATTATGAGATGCGAATCATATGAATGAATGATGATTGTTGTTAATCATATTGTGAGGATTATTATGAATGTTGGGAGTCGATATGGAATATGGCGGAAAGTAGTATAAATAAAGGAAGCGCTGCCCAAATTTCTATAGCTTTAGTAAGTATGTGTTTTTACGATGGCATAACTAATGTCGATATGAATTCCATTGAAGGTATAGACAAGCTTTACGGGGAACGAACAAGCGATAGAGTAGCTAAGCGACAAAGGTATGTGAGGCTAATCCCTTTCCTTCGAAGGCATGAGTCCTATGGCATGAATTTCCTCTTTTATTATGAATGTTTCATCTCCAAGAAAGTTAAGAGTCCTCTCTCATGAATAGCTATACGAGATAAGAAAGATAAGATTAATACGAAAATGATGATAGCAAGCTAAAGTCTAGAAATGCTATAGCCTATGATATGATGCCTCTAAGAAGCTAATGATGACCTTTATGTAATTTAATGATATTGATCATTGTGCACAGTCACCTTATGCTTGTTCCTTCAAGGTGAGGCAGAATACGTAAGAATGCTCATAGTGACATCGGGGGTCCACGACCTTACGTCACCCCGATAAAGTATGAATAGCTAAGAGTCCCTATGCATGTATTGTAATACGTATATGATGTCAAGCATATTATGATAAGCATGTTATGATAAGCATCTTATGATAAGCATGATATAGTGAGTATATGATGATATCACACCGTGCCTATATGGCTGGGCAGTCACCGCCAAGGCGGGCAGCTATACACCATGGCCAAATGGCATGGGCAGACACCACTAGTGGGCGGCATGAGATAATATCCTGACGCGGGATGCCCGGACGCAAGCTATTGATGATGCTAATGATATTGATTATTACACCGCACCTATATGGTCGGGCGACTATTACATTATGTATATATGATATGATGATGAGTACGAAAGTAAGTCGGCATGTATGATCATCCTTATGATTCAGCCGTTACGGCATTGCTCCTTGTTTTATGCCTCCTCGGTTTATTGATGCTTCATTATTGTTTATGCTTCACATACTCGGTACAATATTCGCATCGACGTCCTTCTTCGGACGCCGTGTTCATGCCCAGGTAGACGAGGAGGTGGTCCGACTCATAGGAGCTGGCAGGCTGATTTGAGAGCACTCCATATTCCGGAAGTGCCACTTGATTTCTCTTATATATATATATATATCTGTATATTCATGTTTTTGGGCATGACGGGGTCCTGTCCCGTCCAGATGTCTAGTATTCCAGTAGAGGCTCCTAGATGCGCAGTGTGGGTAGTCTGGTCCCATGGCTTTCATGTATATGTATGTATATATTATTTTGGATAGCCAAGGGCTTATGTTTATAAAAGCAAATGTATTTCGAAAGATTCAGATTGTACATGATTATGAGCATATAGTATGAATAATAGTAGATAAGGTAAGTGAGTGGTGTTCGGTGGTTAGCCCGGATACCCGTCGCGGCCCGTAGCTCGGGTCATGACAAAAGTGGTATCAGAGCAGTTCAGTCCTGGAAGTGTCTACGAGCCGTGTCTTGTAGAGTCTTGTTTATGGTGTGTTGCGCGCCACACTAATAAACAGGAGGCTACAGGGCATTTAGGAAAAATGACCATCTTTCTTCATATGAGATCGTGCGATAGAGCCGAGTATAAGATTTAATCCTCCCTAATGAGTATGTTGTGATTTCAGAAATGCCGCCAAAAGCTAAAGCCGCCCAGAAGGGCAAGACTACGACAAAGAGGCGGGCAGAAAGAGAGCCGCCTATGAATGTTGATGAAGGAGAGTCACATCATGAGGCTTTATCTAATGCCTCCACTACTCCTCCTAGTACAGAAGGGGCTCCTATTCCAGTTCCTCCACCGGCTACGTCGGGTCAACAAGTGACCGAGGCTATTAATTTACTGACGCAGTTAGTTGCCGCCCAGGCACAACGACAGGGTGTGGGGCCGAGTGATCGTTCGGCTAGTACTAGAGCCCGCGATTTTATGAGCCTAAATCCTCCGGAATTCTTTGGGTCAAAGCCGGATGAAGATCCGCAAGGCTTTGTAGATGAGATGCTAAGAACGTTGCGGATTATTCATGCTTCCGAGACTGAGTCAGTGGAGTTAGCATCATATAGACTCCGAGATGTGGCAGTTTTATGGTACAACAATTGGATAGCATCGAGGCAAGAAAATGCACCTCCTCCCGTGTGGCAAGAGTTCGTTGATGCCTTCATTCGCCATTATTTGCCACCCGAGGTCCGCCGAGCTAGAGCGGATAGATTTCTGAATTTGAAGCAAGGAAATATGAGCGCCCGAGAATATAGTCTTCAATTTAATTCTTTGGCTAGATATGCCCCGACGATGGTGGCCGACATGGGTGACCGGGTGTATAGATTTGTGAGTGGCTTAGGGCCACATTTATTTAAAGATTGCCTAACGGCTTCATTACAAGACGGGATGGACATTTCCCGAATTCAAGCTCATGCCCAAAATCTTGAAGGGCAACAACCTCCACAAAGAGGTGAACGTGATGTTGATAGAGGGCCGAGCAAAAGAGCTAGATCTACGGGCACAAGCCGTGATTATGGAGGATCGAGGCGGACATTTTCTAGGCACTCGAGTCGGTCGGCCGACTAGTGCACCCCCCAAAGATGCGTACGAAGATTTGATCGCTCTTTCCGATCGGGACAGGGCCGAAGAGTTCGGCAAGGGCCCTGTGTTCACGACGGGGGTGATCACGGTCGGAGGAGACCTCGCTTACCGTGATTTATTGGTGCGGCGGATTACATTCCGGGACGGTGCCGCCTGGGGGTTCGTACGCTTGTTATACTTGCGGCCAGGTAGGGCACATGTGTTATGTCCCGTGTTTTTGCATAATTAGAAATTATGAGAATGATTAAGATTTGTGCGTTACAAGGCAATAATTTGATTGTAGTTAATATGCTTATGTTGGTTATGAAATTATTGGTGTAAAGACATCGGGGAAGGCCGAGGGCAAATTTGGAATTTTGAAAATTTATTTCGGAAATTACAAAACTTAGCGTTCAACGAATTCCGGACCAAGAAAATTTGAAATAAAAATTGGGCCCAAGTCTAGGAATTTGCCAAAGGCTTGGAAATAAGCCTCATTTTTAAGTGAATCATGTGATTATCACATGACCCTTAATCATTCAATATATATCTATGCCTCCCTTAGAATGTTCAAGAAAAATCAACACAAAAAAAAAATTAGAAAGACCAGCCCATTCGGCCGAACCATAGGAAAGAAAGAAAAAAAATTTCCTTGCTTTGTTTCCAATTCAAAAATCTTGCTCTTTCCATCTTTGTAGAAACTCAAGAGAATTCTCCAACTTGATATAATTAGTTCGGCGGAAGAGCGACGTTTGCCCGAATTGGAATTTTAAGAAAAGGTAAGAATTTAACCCTTTTAATGTGTGGAATTGTGTGAATGTGATAAGGATTGCGAATAGATGAGAATTCCGTAGTTTTGGTGCGTGTGTATGAAACCGTGCACGTGTGTGTGTTAGTGGTGTATGGCCGTGAGCCATGGAATGCATGGTAATGGAATATTGTGTTTTGTTTATTTGTTAGATATGTTGTCAAGACGTTTACGATGTAAGGAAGATATGAATAATTCAAAATGACCTTGAAATGGGTTGTATAACATTATGGGAGATTATGTGATTTTCATGCAATTTTTATATAATTGTGAGAATGAGATTTGAAATGAGAATTTTGATCATTGTTATGAAAACTAGAAGGAAAACAATGTGATGTTAGTGAATTATAGTGGTATGTAGAAGCTTTGGAAGAAATATGAAAAATTGTGCGGGGAATGCTCAAATTCGTGAATATGGCTTAAAATGTTTTGAATGCGTTTGAATAATATTGAACTAGTCAACGGATGTGGAAAAATGTCGATATTAGTTTGATAGTATGAAGTTGAATGGAAATTATTGAATTATGTCAAGAAGGAACTACTTATGTTATAATGTGATTTGTGTTGGTTATTGATGTTGTTGGGTTGTTGTTATTGATATTTTGAGCCAAGAATTCTCGGGGATATATATATATAGGAGAAATGCCGCCGAAATTTCGGTAGACAAGAATGAAGTTAAAGTGAACTTGTAAGCCTTAAAGTCTCTAATTGGTAACTTTGACCATTTGGATTCTGGAAGATCTAAGTTTTGGGTGAGCATACGACGTTTATAAGGTATGTAAAGCTCCCTATTCCTTCTTTAGGCATGTCTTAGTATGCTAGGTTTGGAACCCCCGGGAGCAATGTCGCTCCTCGAAATCCGATCTATAAGTTGACTACTATTCATTCAATTCAATTGAAGCCTAATGACCCTATTTTGGCTAGAAAGCAATCAGATGTCCGAAACCTAGGCAAAGGTGATTGGCTTACTTTGAAATCTTTATGTATGATCTCATAGACCCTAATTTGTCTATAATTTATGATTGCCACCTCGACTCGACCCGAGGTGGGCCCGCTAACCCCGGTATGCCTTAGTTGTCTTACTAGAACCTCTTTTTTGAATAAGTTTCGATAAAGAATCTTTGATTTTGAATTTGTCTCTTATGAAATAACGTTTTGAACCTTATGAAACACTATGCTATGTTTTGGAACCACACGTACCACTTTGGAAATATTTTTTGAAATAAATTTCCGTACTAATTAATTATTTGATTATGGTTGACTAATGAATTGACTTATGAAGTAATCAAGTTTTAAAAGGCGGTTTTGACTTACAAATTGCATTGTCAAGCTCACGACTCGCTCGTGCCCTTATATGACTCCGTTCACCGGTTCATCGGCCGGTTTTGTGATCGTGCGCCTTATGTTAAATTCGGTAGTATGTTGTGTTACGGTTTCGAGACCTCGCCATAGGGCCGGTTACCGTCCGAGTTGTCGGCCGTGATATGGCTTATGATATGATTTGTATGATGATATGATGTGATATGTTCGGAGATGTTCGGAGACATGAAACCTTCCGGGAGTATAAAACGTGTTGTGGCACCGGCGTCGGAGTGGTGACTTACGTTCCCGAGCGTTATGCATGATTTTGATTTGCATTATGTACATATGTTTTTCGCAGTGATTTTGTTATACTAATCCGATGTTTTCTCTCCGTATCTTTAGTTTGTTTGTGGTTTGGGTTTCTATATCTATGCTTTACATACTATTATTTCCTTCGTACCGACCCCTCTTTCATCGGGGTCGCGTTTCGTGGCAGTACGTACGTTGGTGATCCCCCACCGTAGGCTACACATTTTTTGTCCTTGGATTGCTCCTTTGATCCGGAGCATACATTTTGGTATATATCTTTGTTTGTACATTCGTATGTATGTTTGGACTATTTGGGGTACGGCGGGGCCTCCGTCCCGCCATATGCGTTGTCCGTCCGTGTTAGAGGTCCGTGGACATATTCTCAGGGATTGTAGCCTATTTCCGTATGACTGTATTTGTATCTGCTGTGTTTGGGCGATTCCACTCGCCGCGGCGGCCGGTCCGCATATGTATATGATATTTTGTTGGCGGCGGCCGGTCCGCATATGTATATATAATATTTTGTTGGCCCTGTGTGGCCTTTGTTGGTATTTCCTGTGTGCAGGGTTATTTTGGATAGTCCATAAAACAAAGGAAACTCTGCCGAAATTTTTCTGGAAATTATCTGAGTTTAAATATAGCCTTGTCGGCTTTTGTTACATATGTTTGAATGCGTTCGTTATGATTTGAGATAGTGTTGATAGATATGTTTGGGCGCCCAGATCGGGCACTAGTCATGGCCTGCGGGGTTGGGTCGTGACAACATGATGAGAGATTGCCCGTCGACGAGTGGCGTAGCTATAGGGCCCGGCCAGGATCATTACGCAAGATCTTCTTCATTTAGACATCCTACGGTTTTAAAACTTCTCGGACCCCGGCCGAGGTAGAGGCCGAGGGGGAGTGTCTACTTTGGGTGCACACACACAGACCGCTTATATACATTAGCCGGACGGCAAGATCTTGAGTCCTCCCCGGCATGTGGTCACGTGCACATTGACCGTGTTCTCTTATGATGTGTATGCATTGATAGATCCGGATCTACGTTATCATATATTACTCCATATATTGCAAATCGTATTGGGGTGAAACCCGCGCCGATCAAACCTTTTGAGGTATCCACTCCGGTTGTGATCCCGTGATAGCTAAGCAAGTATATAAGATTGTATAGTTGTGATATGTGATCGTCGGACCAAAGTTGATTTAGTTGAGCTAGAGAGATGTTAGACTTTGATGTTATAATGGGTATGGATTGGTTGGCTTCCGTTATGCCAATGTTGATCGCCGAATGAAATTGGTTCGCTTTCAATTCCCGGGAGAGCCCGTGCTTGAATGGAAAGGTAATACAGCCACTCCTCGAGGTAGGTTTATTTCCTACCTTAAGGCAAGAAAGATGATCGCTAAAGGCTACATTTATCATTTAGTTCGAGTTCATGACACGGAAGCAGAGTCTCCTACTTTCCAATCTGTTCCGGTAGTAAGTGAGTTTCCGGACGTATTTCCGATGAGCTTCCGTGTCTTCCTCCGTAAAAGGGAGATTGACTTCGCCATTGATGTGTTGCCGGATACCGAGCCTATCTCTATTCCTCCTTATCGAATGGCTCCGGCAGTAATTAAAAGAGTTAAAGGCACGGTTGAAAGATTTCTTTGGAAAAGGGGTTTATTAGACCCTGGGCTTCTTCACCGTGGGGAGCACCGGTATTATTTGTGAGAAAGAAAGATGGCTCCGCGAATGTGCATTGATTATAGGCAGTTGAATAAAGTGACGATAAAGAACAGGTATCCTCTCCCAAGAATAGATGATTTATTTGATCAGCTTCAGGGTGCCAAGTGGTTTTCAAAAATAGATCTGAGGTCGGGTTATAATCAAGTAAGAGTCAGAGAAGAAGATATTCCCAAGACAGCCTTTAGAACAAGATATGGCCATTATGAGTTCCGAGTGATGTTGTTCGGTCTGACTAATGCTCCAGCGGTGTTTATGAATTTAATGAATAATGTATTCAGGCCCCTCTTGGATCTGTTTGTGATAGTCTTCATTGATGATATTCTGGTGTACTCTCGCACAGAATCAGAACATGCAGACCACTTGTGAATTGTTCTTGGAATTCTCCGAACTCGGGAGTTGTATGCTAAATTTTCAAAGTGCGAGTTTTGGCTAAATTCTGTGACATTCTTGGGCCATGTGATTTCGGATGATGGCATTAGAGTTGATACTCGTAAAATAGAAGTCGCGAAGACTTGGCCAAGGCCTACGACGCCTACGAAGTTCGTAGTTTTTCGGGATCGTTGTGCTATTATAGAAGATTTGTAGAGGGCTTTTCATCTATCTCACCCCACCGACAAAGCTAACCCGAAGTCAAGAAATTTCGGTGGAATGATGTCTGCGAGCGTAGCTTCCAAGAGTTGAAAAAGACAGACTCACCTCAGCTCCAGTTCTAACGCTTCCAGAAGGGCCAGATGTCTATGTTATATATTGTGATGCTTCCGGTGTCGGGCTAGGATGTGTGTTAATACAGCACGGAAGAGCCATTGCGTATGCCTCGAGGCAACTGCGGAAGCATGAAAAGAACTACCCGACTCATGATTTAGAATTAGCCGCAGTTATTCATGCATTGAAAATGTGGAGACACTACTTGTATGGTGTGCATGTGGATATCTATACAGATCACAAGAGCCTCCAATATATTTTCAAACAAAAGGAGTTGAATGCATGCGCTGCAGGAGGCGGTGGTTAGAATTATTGAAGGACTATGATGTTGATATTATACCACCCCGGAAAAGCTAATGTAGTACCGATGCACTTAGCCGCCGACCAATGGGCGGTTCATGTGAAGTTCCTCCGTAAAAGAAAGAAATGGTCCATGAGCTCCGTCATCTAGCTAACCTTGGAGTGAGAATAATTGATTCGGGCGATGCGGGAGTTAGAATCAATAATCCCTGATTTCGTCCTTGGATTCAGAAATAAAAGAGCGACAATACGAGGATCCCAAATTAAAGTATTATAAAGGTGTGAAATTTCCAAAAGAAAGGTCACCATTTGAAGTTTCGACGGATGGGGTTCTCAGGTACCAGAATAGGCTATGTATCCCGGATGTGGCGAAATTTCGTCGCCAGATCTTAGAAGAAGCTCATTGCTCCCGGTATTCCATCCACCCCGGAGCGACAAAAATGTATCATGACCTTAAATCGATGTATTGGTGGGATGGCATGAAAAGAGACATAGCGAAATTTGTGGCCAAATGCCCGAATTGTCAGCAAGTGAAGATAGAACATCAGAAGCCAGGAGGGTTATTACAAGCAATGGAAATTCCTACATGGAAATGGGAAGTGATCAATATAGATTTCATAGTAGGATTTCCCCGTTCCCGAGGCAAGTATGATTCTATATGGGTGATAGTGGACAGACTCACGAAAGCAGCTCATTTTCTCCCAGTCAGAGCCACGTACTCAGCAGAAAACTATGCGAGACTGTATCTCAAGGAAATTGTGCGACTTCATGGTATTCCGATATCGATTATTTCAGACAGAGGAGCACAATTTACAGCTAAGTTCTGGAAATCCTTTCAAGAGGGCCTAGGTACTCAAGTAAGGCTTAGTACAGCATTTCATCCGCAGACTGACGGACAAGCCGAGCGTACTATTCAGACCTTGGAGGATATGCTAAGGGCATGTGTTTTAGATTTTGGTGGTGGTTGGGATGACCACTTACCCCTAATAGAATTTGCCTACAATAATAGTTATCATTCTAGTATCCAAATGGCTCCGTACGAAGCTTTGTACGGAAGGAAGTGTAGATCTCCGATTGGATGGTTTGATGTCGGAGAGGTACAGTTAATAGGCCTCGAGCTGATTCAGCAAGCAGTAGAAAAAGTCAAAATGATCCGAGATCGGTTATTGACGGCCAAAGTCGCCAAAAGTCTTATGCGGATAACCGGCAAGATTTAAAATTTCGAGTTGATGATTGGGTGTTCTTGAAGGTATCACCAATGAAAGGGGTGATAAGGTTTGGTAAGAAAGGAAAGTTGAGTCCTCGGTATGTTGGACCTTACAAAATCATCCATAAGGTGGGTCAAGTAGCATATGAATTAGACTTGCCTACGAGAATTTGAATTAGTTCCCCGGTATTTCATGTCTCAATGCTCGCAAATGTGTTGGAGATCCCACAAAGATTGTACCAGTTGATGATGTTCAGATTACAGAAAAGCTAGCCTATGAAGAAGTGCCTATTGCCATATTAGACAGGCAAGTACGAAGGCTTCGAAATAAGGAAATAGCATCAGTCAAAGTCTTATGGCGAAATAACAATCGAGAAGAGATGACGTGGGAAGCAGAAGAAAGAATGAGATCCACATATCCGCACTTATTTCAGCCCCCAGAAGAGGCTTATGATGAGACGACGAGATGATGAGGTATGTACGCTTTACTTTTATGCTTTTGGGTCGTGTGTGGCCAATTCGTGATGCTATTATGTTGTAGCCCTGTGTGGCATCGATATTTTGGGCTGCTGTGACAGGTTGGTAGTGCTATATTATAAGGGGAACTCTGGCGAAATTTTTATTGAATTCCCCAAGACTTCAACATTCGAGGACGAATGTTCCCAAGGGGGGTAGAATGTTACACCTCGGAAAATTTCCCGTTGGTACGCAAGTGGACGAACTAGTGATGAGAGCGAGGAGTGCGAGTGTATAATGTTTCATGGGCAATGTATATCAATGGATGGGAATGATTAGAATAAAAAGTCTAGAAATGTGAAAAAAGTTGAAAGTTGGCAAAACTGCCCAGTGGTCGTGAAGTCCAAATACGGACCGTAAAGTGGAATACGGTCCGTAAATAGCCAGGTCGTAAAACGGCATGCAAAGGTTTCAACTTTCTGCCAGTGGAGAAATGGTTAAATACGACCTGGTGGACGGACCGTAAAGTGAAATACGGCCTGTAAACCATGGTCGTAAATCACCATGCATCTTTGCCAAGGTTTACGGTTACCTTAAGGTTAAAGACGACCACGAGGGACGGTCCGTAAAGTGGAATACGGACCGTAAACCTCCATGGACGACCCTGTTCACCTCGGCCTGTATTTCCAATTCATTAAATATGAGGACCAAGACTTATTTTATTTCATTTCTACACTACCACTTCTCTCTAGAATCTCTCTCTACATTTATTACACAAGTTTTCAAGGGTATTTGAGGATCAACAACATTAAATAAGTGAATCAAGAGTAAAGGAAATCATCAAAGATCATCCAAGTCAAGAAATCCAAATGGAGAAAAACTAGGGTTTTGCTCAAAGAGGAGTATTAGTGTCACGACCCAGCCCCGTGGGCCGTGACTGGTGCCCTACCTAGGCACCCGAACCCACGTACGAACCCAGTCATCAAAATATCACGCGATCGGATTTAACGGACATTATTCGTACCGACAATCAAAAACTGACATCACGCAAATGCTGTCCTAAGCGGTCGCCCGTGTCAAACATCATATCAGAATCAAAGTTGGCGGAATGTACATCGCCCAAACACACTCATGCAAACAAATGGGCCATATCGGCCATAGTAGCATACGGGGCCGCTAACGGACGCAAATCCAAAATCATACGCAGACAAACCGGAACCACACACAACGAGGCCCGGACCCCGACCCACACGCATGACTACGAGGCCTCTACAAACCGAACGTACATACGACATACGAACATATGACGGGACAGGGCCCCGCCGTACCCATGCAGTAGCAATATACAGAATATACAAAGCAGAGCACATATACCAAACGTAGGCTCCAGATCGAGGGGAGCACTCCAAAGTAGCAGAATAGGTAGCCTAAACCGGGAAATCACCCAACCGAGCGCCTGTACCTGCGCGGCATGAAACGCAGCCCCCGCAGAAAGGGGGGTCAGTACGGAAAAAGTACTGAGTATGTAAAGCAAAAGGTATAGAAATCCAAACCATAACCGGAGTTAGAAGATACAGAAACAAATACGGAAATAACAGAACAAACCTGTGCGGAATGCAAATATACAGAATGCAAATAGAAATCATGCATAAGCTCTTAGAACGGTGGTCGCCCGCCTGTCGTTGGCGCCACGCCACAGCATCACACCAGAAGATTTCAAATCTCCGTATCCCCAAACACAACACATCATCACACACATCATAGGCCATATCACAGCATAACTCCAAAAACGGAACCCGGCCCTATGGCGAGGTCTCGGGAACCGTAACACAGCATCACACCAGAATATGTCATCACACGCACGAAACATAACCGGCCCGGGTACCGGCGAACGAAATCATAAATATCGGCACGAACAGAGTAGTGCAGAAATCATATGCGTATCAAAATAATTTCCAAGACTTGACACATAGTTTCATATACATATATATTAGCCTTAGAAGGCTCAAAACGAATATCGAGTAAATCAGAACTTGTATTCAAAAAGTTACGGACTTTTAAGTTATCAATTTTCGAAAAAACATATCGTAAGATGTTCTCGGCAAATTTAGTAATGCTCATAGTGACGAGCGTTCAAATAACATGACAGGACATTTCGAACGGACCTTAGGGTCATAAACAAACACTTCTTTTCGAATCATACAGAAATGAGTCAGACAAAACACACAAGGGAAGTCTCGGGACTTGTGGGCCCACCTCGGGTCAGACCGAGGCGGCGAACATGATTCACAAACATTAGGCTCCATAAAGTTATCCGTAAAAGTTTCGGAGCCATTTGGATTCATTTACAAAAGGTACAAAGGTTTACGCGTTCTTATATTCAAAAGTAAGCATTTTGATTCAATTACGCTGAGTGAATAGTAACCAAAATCGAATTCAGATTTCTAGGAGCAGAATTAGTCCCGAGGTTCCGTTTTCGGCCTAGTAGGTCTAGGACATGCCATATGAAGGATAGGTGAGCTTTACATACCTTGCGGACGTCGTGTGCTCGCTTAATCTTCAATCCCGTTTCGTCAAAAATCTGCAAATGGTCACTTTGACCAATTACTATTCATGAGACTTGGAAATTTTATTCTTAACCAATACTTGTGTACAAAAATTCGGACAGCATCTCCCCTACACATATAGCATCCCCGAGGTTCAACTCGGCTCAAAGTAGCAACAACAACCCAACAACAACATCAACAACCTCAACAAGCAATTTAAAATACATTCTAATACCATTAGTCTTCCTTTCGACATAATGCAACAACTTCCAATCCAACTTCACATTTTTCATTCAAGATCGACATTTCCATACTTATTTACTAATTCAAGACCATCCAAATACAATTCGAACACGTTTCTCATTATTCGACAAAATATACCAAATTTTCCATCAAACCATAATTTATGCAAACATTCCAATTCTCAACATAAATATTCATAACATATTTCCATCTTCCAACTTCATCATCCATAATCATAATTCATGTCTAAAATCTTACTTTCACAATTATGTAAAACTATATAAAAATCACATAAATTTCTCATAACAACATACAACCAACTTTAATACCAACTTGATTCATTAAACCTTCCTTTACCTCACAACGACACAACTAACATACTAAATAAAATTTAATTCACATTCCATGGGCAACATGATGCCACACGGCCAACCTACCTTTTCCAACTTCAACCCAATTTACTCAACTTTCATTCCTAATATAAATTCCACCATAATCACAACTAAAACACAACACAAAATTCAACCCACCATGGCCATGCAACCTACACACACACGGCCTTGACATGCTCTTCATGCCATGCACTCACAACATAATTTCCTTAGTTTCCACTTCATTCCAATCATCATAACATACATACATCTTCCATAACATAAAGAATAAGATTTCTTACCTTTTCTTGAAATTTCCATCTTCCGCAAACGTCACTTCCTCGCGTAAATAATTATGCCATGTTGAAGAGCACGTCGAACTTGCTAAGAATTCAAGAAGGACAAGAATTTTGAATCCAAGATTGAAGCTCCAAAAATTTTTCTTTCTTTCTCTTATTTTTTTTCTCCATGGCCGTGAGCTCCATTTCTTTTGTTCTTGATTTTTCTTTTATTTTCTTGAGTCTTCCAAATGAAAATGACAACCTTCCCATGTATTTATCACATGATTAATTCATAACATGGGCTTGGACCCCCTTTTTAATTAGCTTGGCCGGTTGGGCCAAGTCTTTGGGCCAAGTCTTTCTCTTTTTTTTTTTGTTCTAGCCCAACACCTTTTTTCATCTTCCTAGCCCAACACTTGAATTCATGAAACAATTTTCAAAATTCCGACTTTACCCTTAATCTTCCTCGATAATTTCACACCAATGTTTCCATAACCAACATATCCATACTAATAAGATCCAAACATGACCTTACTTCTTACAAGCAAAAATTATTCCAAACTTTCCAAATGTGCAAAAATACCGGATATAACATCCTCCCCCCCTTTAGAACATTCGTCCTCGAATGTTAAAATTAACCTTATGGGTCTGAAAAGAAAACTCCTCAGGGGGGGGGAGGGTTCTCTTGCCAACCACATACTCGTACTTAGTCAGAGCGCTTGTGAAGGCATTTCTTTTCCAACTTCTTCCATCATTCTCTGATATTACCGCATTAGGCTGCGCAAAATCTTTATTAGTCCAGCGGGTTGTATAATCTCCAATAGGATGTAGGGCGGACAAAATCTTTATCAGAATCAGAAGGTCAGATGGGTGTCAAACAGAGTCAGATCCGGAATCAAAGGTACAAAAGTACGACAGACAAAAGCGTAATCCAGCGTTATCTTAAGCAGATTCAAATTCAGGGTCGACGTATATAGCAAACAAAATCATGTTCGTCATCATACCCCACAATCATAGTCGGACGTGCCAAACTTTATCGAGAGTCCGTAGTTAGGGTCGGACGTACGAAGATATAAGTAGTAATCAAAATCGGATCCGTGATCGGAGTCGGACGTACGAAATATATCGTACATCAAAATTTGCCATCGGGTCGGACGTAGAGAACATCGGATAGAATGTATTCGGATTCGAGATACGAGAGGCATAATAGACAAAATCATATTCCGACATCATATCGAACAAATTCATAATCGAAGCCCAACGCATCGAAAGATATCTTACGGATGTCCCTTTGTCAACGTCGGACATATGAAGATATATCGGACGAACTATTTGATCAAACATCGATAGACGTACGGAGCCACGAAGCTTATATCCTCATGAAAATTTCGTTCGTCCCTTAGGCCCTTTTTCTTATTACCTTTGATGCATAATGTTTTCTCACCATCGTTGTCTTACCGTAAAAATATATACCACATATCCAACGCAATGCTTTCAAATTCTCATTCGAACTCTTTTCTAACTTCTTCGAGTCGGACGAACAAAGGTACATCAAAGATCCCCGAACAAAGTCTTTTCTACACATATCTTTTCGACCAATATGGTTACCAAAGAACAATCATAATCCATGCAAATCATCATAATAGACGTTTAAGCTTTTCGATTTTTCGAACCACGTGTTCTTCTTTTCCTTATGGCTTCCAAATCCTCAAATTCTCGATCAACGTAGTCGTCGGGGTAAGGTCTATCATCGGGGTAACATACCATACCTACATATTCGTTACCTTCCTACTCACAAACATTCTCAGCCACTTTCCCAAATTTGCTCTAAATCCCGAGCGATCTTGCACTTTCTGCCTTGCACCCACTTTGTTGCTTCAGTCTGCGCGACTTCTGTAAGGGTGCTAGCTACTTCACACGCTTCTTTTTCCTTGGGTTACCCCAAATTTTCCATTTGCTTCTTATACCTTCAATTGTGAAATTCTCTTGACGTACTTCCCAGGGGGTCACCCATCCCAGAATTGCTCTGGTCTTAGCACGCTTAACTTCGAAGCCTTCATGCGTTCGGATGCGTTATTGCTGATATAATTACGTCAATTGCCCCACACTACCTTTGTCACGTAATTTAGGGCAGGTCGGAGTCTTACTGAATTTTCGAAAAATTTCGTAGCGGGTCCCACCCTGCTTTTAAAGAAATCTGTTCATATTGCTAACTGTACAATCGTCAATTTACTCCCGTTCACATACACACCATTGCTTACCTGCGTACGGTGTAGCTTCCAACATCATCAGACTCTATCTTACGTCAATACCGTTTTCCCAGCTGAAATCAAAAATTAGTAAAAAAGGAATTCATTTCCTGCGGCTGGCTCTATCGCACGATCTAAGATTCCAAGAAAGGGTAACATAACATCCTAGATGTCCTGTAGCTTCCTGTTTATAGATGTGGGGCCCAACACACCGATAAACAAGACTCTACTGGACACGGCCTGTAGACATTCCGAGGACAGACTGCTCTGATACCACTTTTGTCACGACCCAGCCCCGTGGGCCGTGACTGGTGCCCTACCTAGGCACCCGAACCCACGTACGAACCCAGTCATCAAAATATCACGCGATCGGATTTAACGGACATTATTCGTACCGACAATCAAAAACTGACATCACGCAAATGCTGTCCTAAGCGGTCGCCCGTGTCAAACATCATATCAGAATCAAAGTTGGCGGAATGTACATCGCCCAAACACACTCATGCAAACAAATGGGCCATATCGGCCATAGTAGCATACGGGGCCGCTAACGGACGCAAATCCAAAATCATACGCAGACAAACCGGAACCACACACAACCAGACTGGACCCACGACCCACACACATGACTACAGGCCTCTACAAACCGAACAGACATACGAATATACGAACATATGACGGGACAGGGCCCCGCCGTACCCAACCAGTAGCAAATATGCAGAATGTACAAAGCAGAGCATATATACCAAACGTAGGCTCCGGATCGAGGGGAGCACTCCAAAATAGCAGAATGATAGCCTAAATCGGGGAATCTCCCAACTGGGCGCGCCGTACCGCGCGCGCATGAAAAAACGCCCCGCGAGAAAGGGGGGTCGTACGGAAAAAGTAACGAGTATGTAAAGCAAAAGGTGCGGTAATTCAAACCATAACCGGAGTCCGAAGATACAGAATCAAATACAGAAATAACAGAACAAACCTGTGCGGAATGCGAATATACGGAATGTAAATAAAAATCATGCATAAGCTCTTAGAACGGTGGTCGCCCGCCTGACGTTGGCGCCACACCACATCATCACACCAGAAGATTTCAAATCTCCGTACATCTCCGAGCAAATCACAATATCACACACATCATCAAACATAACAAAGGCCATATCACATCATAACTCCAAAAATGGAACCGGCCCTATGGCGAGGTCTCGGAAAACCGTAGCACATCATCACACCCGAATATATCACACGCACGATCATAAAGCCGGCCGGGTACCGGTGAATGAAATCATAAATATCGGCACGAACGGAGTAGTGCGAAATCATATGCATATTAAAATAATTTCCAAGACTTGAAACATAATTTCATATACATATATATTAAGCCTTAGAAGGCTCAAAACGAGTATCGAACAAATCGAATTGTATTCAAAAAGTTACGGACTTTTAGTTATCGATTTTTTTTCGAAAAACATACTGTAAGTTATTCTCGAAAATAAAGTAGCGCTTATAGTAGTGAGCGCTCAAATAACCTAATAAGACATTTCGAACGAACCTTAGAATCATAAGCAAACACTTCCTTTTTATATCGCACGGAAATAGATCAGACAAACCAAATAAGGGAAGCCTCGGGACTTGCGGGCCCACCTCGGGTCAAACCGGGGCGGCGAACGTAATTTACAAACATTAGGCTCCATAAGGTTATCCGCGAAAGTTTCGGAGCCATTTGGATTCATTCACGAAGGATACAAAGATTTATGCGTTCTTATGCCCAAAGGTAAACAATTTGATTCAGTTGCGCTGAGTGAATAGTAGTCAAAATCAAATTCGGATTTCTGAGAGCAGAATTAGTCCCGAGGTTCCGTTTTCGGCCTAGTAGGTCTAAGACATGCCATATGAAGGGTAGGTAAGCTTCACATACCTTACGGACGTCGTAGGCTCGCTTGAACTCAAATCCCGTTTCGTCAGAAATCTGCAAATGGTCACTTTGACCAATTACTATTCATGAGACTTAGAAATTTTATTCTTAACCAACACTTGTATACAAAAATTTGGACAGCACCTCCCCTAAACATGTAGCATCCCCGAGGTTCAACTCGGCTCAAAGTAGCAACAACAACCCAACAACAACATTAACAACATCAGCAAGCAATTTAAAATACATTCTAATACCATTAGTCTTCCTTTCGGCATAACGCAACAACTTCCAACCCAACTTCACATTTTTCATTCAATATCGACATTTCCATACCTATTTACTAATTCAAGACCATCCAAATACAATTCGAACACATTTCTCATTATTCGACAAAATATACCAAATTTCCATCAAACCATAATTCATTCAAAACTTCCAATTCTCAACATAAATATTCATAACATATTTCCATCTTCCAATTTCATCATCCATAATCGTAATTCACATCTAACATCTTACTTTCATAATTATATAAAGTTACATAAAATTACATAAAAATCTCATAACAACATACAACCATTTTAATACCAACTCAAACCATTAATCCTTTATTCATCATAACCATCATCACAATACAATAACTAAATAAAATTTAATTCACATTCCATGCACATGATCACACGGCCACACCTACCTTTTCCAAATTCAACCCAATTCATTCAACTTTCATTTCCAATATAAATTCCACCATAATCTTAACTAAAATACAACATAAAAATTCAATTCATCATGGACATACAACATATCACACTCACGGCCAAACACATTTTTTTCTCACACACACGCCATGCACACACACATCCCTATTCTATAATTTCCACTTCATTCCAATCATTATAACATACATGCATCTTCCATAACACAAAAGAATAAGATTTCTTACCTTTTCTTGAAATTTCCATCTTCCGTAAACGTCACTTCCTCCAAACCAATTATGCCATGTTGAAGAGCACGCCTTGAACTTGCTATAAATTCAAAGAGAACAAGATTTTGAAGTTAAGAACAAGCTCCAAAAATTTTTCTTTCTTTCTCTTTTTTTTTTTCTCCATGGAGCCGTGAGCTCCATTTCTTTTGTTCTTGATTTTTCTTTTATTTTCTTGAATATTCCAAATGAAAATGACAACCTTATATGTATTTATCACATGATTAATTCATTAACATGGGCTTGGACCCCCTTTTTAATTAGCTTGGCCGGTTGGGCCAAGTCTTTGGGCCAAGTCTTTCTCTTTTTTTTTTTTGAGCCCAAACCTTTTTTCATCTTTTTTGAATTCATGAAACAATTTTCAAAATTCCGACTTTACCCTTAATCTTCCTCGATAATTTCACACCAATGTTTCCATAACCAACATATCCATACTAATAAGATCCAAACATGACCTTACTTCTTACAAGCAAAATTTATTCCAAACTTTCCAAATGTGCAAAAATACCGGATATAACATCCTCCCCCCCTTTAGAACATTCGTCCTCGAATGTTAAAATTAACCTTATGGGTCTGAAAAGAAAACTCCTCAGGGGGGGGGAGGGTTCTCTTGCCAACCACATACTCGTACTTAGTCAGAGCGCTTGTGAAGGCATTTCTTTTCCAACTTCTTCCATCATTCTCTGATATTACCGCATTAGGCTGCGCAAAATGTGCAAAAATACCGGATATAACAATTAGCAACCAAGGCTTGTTCCTAAAACATCTAAGGTAAGATTCATGATATTTATATGTTGTTTAAGGTATTTGGGAGTTGAAATACTTGGTCATTAAAAGAAAATAGCAAAATGGGTTATGAATGATGAATAGTGACGTTTTGAGACATAGTTGGAATTGAATCATGAATGTTGTTGGGTTTGTGATATAAATGTGTTATAAATGACCTATAGACATGAAATGAGTGTTGGATACGAAAGAATGTGACGATGGATTTTAGTCATGATTATGGGAATTTGAGGTGAATTATGAGATGCGAATCATATGAATGAATGATGATTGTTGTTAATCATATTGTGAGGATTATTATGAATGTTGGGAGTCGATATGGAATATGGCGGAAAGTAGTATAAATAAAGGAAGCGCTGCCCAAATTTCTATAGCTTTAGTAAGTATGTGTTTTTACGATGACATAACTAATGTCGATATGAATTCCATTGAAGGTATAGACAAGCTTTACGGGGGAACGAACAAGCGATAGAGTAGCTAGCGACAAAGGTATGTGGGGGCTAATCCCTTTCCTTCTAAGGCATGAGTCCTATGGCATGAATTTCCTCTTTTACTATGAATGTTTCATCTCAAGAAAGTTAAGAGTCCTCTCTCATGAATAGCTATACGAGATAAGAAAAATAAGATGAATACGAAAATGACGATAGCAAAGCTAAAGTCTAGAAATGCTATAGCCTATGATATGATGCCTCTAAGAAGCTAATGATGACCTTCATGTAATTTAATGATATTGATCATTGTGCACACTCACCTTATGCTTGTTCCTTCAAGGTGAGGGAATACGTAAGAATGCTCATAATGACATCGGGGTCCATGACCTTACGTCACCCCGATAAAGTATGAATAGCTAAGAGTCCCTATGCATGTATTGTAATACGTATATGATGCCAAGCATATTATGATAAGCATGTTATGATAAGCATCTTATGATAAGCATGATATAGTGAGTATATGATGATATCACACCGTGCCTATATGGCCGGGCAGTCACCGCCAAGGCGGGCAGCTATACACACCATGGCCAAATGGCATGGGCAGACACCACTAGTGGGCGGCACGAGATAATATCCTGGACGCAGGATGCCTGGACGCAGGCTATTGATGATGCTAATGATATTGATTATTACACCGCACCTATATGGTCGGGCAGCTATTACAGTTATGTATATATGATATGATGATGAGTACGAAAGTAAGTCAGCATGCATGATCATCCTTATGATTCGATCGATTCTGATTGCTCCTTGTTTTATGCCTCCTCGATTATTGATGCTTCATTATTGTTTATGCTTCACATACTCGGTACAATATTCGTACCGACGTCCTTCTTCGGTTATTTGTGTTCGTGCCACAGGTAGACGGGGAGGTGGCCGGACTCATAGGAGCTAGCGGTTGATTTGAGAGCACTCCCATATTCCGGAAGTGCCATGATTTCTCTTTTGGTATATATATATCGTATATTCATGTTTTTAGGCATGACGGGGTCCTGTCCCATCCAGATGTCTAGTATTCCAGTAGAGGCTCCTAGATGCGCAGTGTGGGTAGTCTGGTCCCATGGCTTTCATGTATATGTATGTATATATTATTTTGGATAGCCGAAGGGCTTATGTTTATAAAAGCAAATGTATTTCAGAAAGATTCCAGTTTTACATGATTATGAGCATATAGTATGAATAATAGCAGATAAGCAGGTAAGTGAGTGGTGTTCGGTGGTTAGCCCCGGATACCCGTCGCGGCCCATAGCTCGGGTCATGACAATTAGCCATCTGTTTGCGACTCATATTTGTGATTGTGGTTGGGTGCCCAATTCGGGCACTAGTCGCGGCCTACGGGGTTGGGTCGTGACATTCTTGTTGAAAGGATTAGTTATTAGGGATTCCAAATCCCTCTTGGTCATCCTAAGAATTTGGTGTTCCTTTTGATTCTAATTTAGAGGTCTTAGTTTTCTATAGCTTGGGTTGCTAAATTGAGTCTTAAGTTGTGTCAAATTATTTATCTTTTAATTTTCTTGCATTTCTTGTTGTTTTCATTCTTAATCTTGCATCACCGGATACCCGTCATGGCCCTCTAGTTGGGTCGTGACATTCATGCTCCTCTGAAATGGGTGGAGTATGAGAGGTCCGAGATGAAACCTCATTCTTAGACTCACCCTCCTCTATATCTGTAGGCGATTTTCGCTCAGTCCCCCTTCCTACTACTGTCTTGCCCTTCTGGGCCGCTGTTACTTTTCTCTTCTCAGGCATCGGTGAAAACGTACCACACGATTAGGAAAAAGGGAATTCGTATATCATGGCTCTATCGCACGATCTATGAAGAAGAAGAAAGTTCAAGCATTCCTAAATGCCTGAAGCCTCCTGTTTATAAGTGTGGCGCGCTTCACACCCATAAGCAAGACTCTACTGGACACGGCTCGTAAACACACCGTAGGACGAACTGCTCTGATACCACTTTTGTCAAGACCCAATCGGAGGGCCATGACGGGTACCTGGAACTAGCCTACCGAGCACCACCTAACATACTTCTTCTAAGCTTATCTCGGTGGACCACATGTCTAACTTGTAATTACATAAACTGAGTGGACACAAATTCTCAGAATGGAACCCTGCTCACATAATGATCATCAACTTCGCCTCGTATATACATGCATAAGCCCACAAGGCTATAAAAATGATATACAATCTGTACACTAGGAAGGTCACAAAACTGCTACTATCCACACATGTCTACGAGCCTCTATCTGGAGTACTGGAAATCATAAAGGTGGGAAAAGACCCCGCCATGCCCAAAATATATACAAAAGAAGTATACCAATAGACTGCAACTCCGAAGCAGTGGAGTGCTCCTGAATATCCATTGATGAAGCTCCTAAGGTTCCGATCCGTCTCCCTGTCTACCTGCGGGCATGAACGCTGTCCACAAGCAAGAGGACGTCAGTACGAATAATGTACAGTGTATGTAAAGCATGAACAACAACATAATGAAGATATAAGAAGCAGGAGATAAAGAGATAACCTGTATACCTGATTTCCTCTTAAGGCGGATATCATGCATGCTTAACTTATCTTTTCAAAATGTCGCCCATACATATATATAGTATATTGCCGTGGAACGTACAACCCGATTCATGTGTATATATATTTATAATATTGCCGAGGAACGTATGGACCGATCCATATATATTTATATAATAGTGCCGAGGAACGTACAGCCCGATCCATATATATTTATATAATAGTGCCGAGGAACGTACGGCCCGATCCATATATATATTTATATAATAGTGATAGCCTGCATAAGAGCCGAAATAAGATGCTACTCTATATCAGAGTGACGTAAGATCGGTAACCTCCGATGTGTCATTATGGAATTATCACCATCACTATATCTCACCTTGAAGGAACAACTATCATGAGGTGAGATCAACAATAATGAATAAAATTTGTAATCATGTGACAAGCTCAATAGTATCATGAGAACATTAAGAACTTTAAGCTTTGGCTTCTTTAGAATGGAAATCATCATTGTAATCATCATCATTGTTCTATCTCATATTGCTGGAACCATAGCATAAGATAAGGCCGATCATAATGAATGAAATCACGAATCATATGGTAAGCTTAATCATATCATGAGATCATCTCAACTTTAGGCTTTGGTATCGCTAAACATGGAGTCTTCATAAGCGTCTTGAGAATTAATGATCTCAAGCATATCTAGGAGTAAGGGGAACATGGATAGCATATATGGGATCATAACATAGGAATAATGCCTTTTGAAAGAAAGGGTTAGCCTTACATACCTTCACGTCTTCTTAACGACTAAACGTTTTCCTCCAAAGCTTGCAACTCTACATTCAAGAGAATTCATACTAATGTTAGGTCATTAAAAACATGCTTAAGTTCAAACTAGAGCAACTAAGGGCTAATGGGATTTGGGCAGCATTTCCCCTATTCCATCAACTTCCACCATTTTACAAAACAGCTCCCAAACAACAGTAACAACATTCATAACATCATAATCAAGGAATTATATTCAATTCCATCTCAAATTCATCCAAAATCCTTTTTTCAAATTCATCCCTAGACATCTTCTTCACCTCAACATCTATGGCTTCTCTACTTTAGATTTCCTCCCCAATAAGAGCTACTAAACCTTTATATCACTTAAACATAAGAATAGGATGAAGAACATACCTTGAAATAATATAATTTCACCTAACTCAACTCTCTTTCCAAGATCAATTCCACCACAACCTTGAAAGGAAGTAAGAACCATCACTCTCCATGAATTTACCTTGAGGTTTAAGAACTATCACTCTCCATGGATTTACCTTGAGGTTTTGATGTTGATTCTCTCTTTGGATGATATGGAAGGGTGTGGAGTGATTGAGATCCTTCAAGAACTCTTTAGAAGACTCTAGAGAAGTGGGGAAATAAGTGTGAAAAGTTGGAAATGAGGTTGGGGTCGTTTGGGATTTAAAAAGGTGGCAAAATCACCCCCCCGACCCTAATGTGCGATGAGTATGCGGCCTTGCACACTCAGTATGGTCACACTCTTCCTCTGCCCTAAAATAATGTTGGCCAGTGAAATCACCCAAAATGGGGAGTTGGCAACCAGTGTGCGGCTCATCACACTCAATGTGAGACCGCACACTGCCTCTGCATCTCTCGGTTTCGCGAAATCATGTTTTTTTTTTTTTACTCGTTTGACCTCCAATCCTTCTGGAACCTTCTTGGCACTTATCTAAAACTTCATTAACCTTATAAGGGTCTCTATATCTCTCCATCAAAGTTATTCTAAGCAATACATAGCTCAAATGATACGAAATTTCCCAAAACATGGCTAACCTTAACTTTCTCCGACGAACTTACTTCCATTGCCTCAAATGCCTTTGGAATCTTAAGGTATACTAATAAAATCATCAAATATCCTTCTTAAACTTATAAGGGCTTCATCTTCACTTTAGGCTTATGCTAGTGTATTCGTAATGCAAGTGACACAAAATTCCAAGGTGACACCAATATACTCCATAAAACATCCCACACGATGTTTTTCCCAATTTCTCAACCAACCGTAACAATATCCACAATACCATAATCAAAGAATTATATTCAATTTAATCTCAAATTAATCCAAAATCTCCTTTCAAATTCATCCCATAGTCATCATCTTCAATTCAATACTTTGTGACTTCTCCACTTTAATTCTTTTCCTTTTCAAGAGTTATTAAACCTTTAAACCAACTCAATCATATAGATAAGATGGGGGACATACCTTATAACGGAAGAATTTCACCTCACTCAACTTTTCCCAAGCTCAAGTTCATCACAACATTGAAGAGAAACAAGAATAATCATCTTCCATAGATTATCTTAAGGTTTTGATGTTTGATCTTTTCTTTCAATGGTATGGAGTGTTGTGAAATGTTGTAGAACATTCAAGAATTCTCAATAACTCTCTTATAATGGGGAGATAAGTGTGGAAGCCTCTAGAGAAGGCTGGAGATAAGAAATGGTGAGAAATTTGGTGATTTAGGTGACTTAAAGGGATATATATAGCAGCCCAATTCGGGTCGGGCTAGTGGGCCGAATTTAGTAGACCTTTTAAGAGGTTTCTAGAATTTTCGCGTAGATTCGAGGCTTCTGGCAGTCCGTTTTAAAATGCCCATAACTCCTTACTCCGATATCGTATTGACGAACGATTTATTGCGTTGGAAACTAGACTCGACGAACTTCATTTTAGGCTCTTGAAACATCTCAAAACTCCTGATATACCCCTCCAAATTTGACTCAAAATTTCTATCTAAAATCCTGCCAACTTTTTCCAAATTTTTGTCAAACTTATTTTTTTCGATTTGCTTGATCCCGGAACCTTTAGACACTTGCTTAACACTTGTTAAGAGTATTTCTTAACCTTATAAGGGTTCCATGACCTCTCCGAGCTTACGTTAGTATCACGCCGCAAAACCCACCCTAGACGTGACCGGCATCCGACGTCATAAACAACATCGGAAGAACCTAAACGACACAATAATAACACTTGAACCCGCCAGGTTCAATATTCGCCTCCAATAGTTTATAAAATAAATGTAACATCAAGTTCCTTTTTAATAATCTTTCCTTATTAAATTAAACAAAGATATAAGTAACTGCATATATCAGGATCACAATTATGAAATAAAATCAGCGGAAGTCTAATATAAGTAAATAGTCATAAACGTGGCAAACACCCATTAAGTCGTACGATACTTTGACAATCTACCCACAATTCTGACAAATATCTATGGAGCTTCTAAGAGACACAACAATCATCTAACTTCGAGACGCAGCCCGAAAATCTAGAATAATAAATGAAATAGGAAGTGTCCCACGAACAAGGATGTGGGCTCACCAAATCAATGAAGAAGTAGCAAGTTCTCTAAGTGTCCGGAGTATCACGAACCTCGCTTTCTTCTCCGTTACCTAACATACCATTAAAAACAACAATGGTATGCCTGAGTACTTTCGTACTTAGTGAGTGCCTCGAGGACAACAAGTAATATAAAAATAAAATATAATAATACATAAAGAAATCAGTTCTGAAAAGATAGTATAAAAACAGTTATTCCACTTTGTGATTCTTAATATAATTTGTTAAACAGTTTACAAAGCCATTTCAAAATCCCAGTTTCAATTATGCTTTAAATCAATCAGGCATAAATACCAGTTCCATAATAAAGATGGATATCACAATCGCCCATATAGGCCCAAATCAATATCAACAACCGCGCAATACACCGAATATTGATTCATGGTGGCTACTCTTCCTCCCGAATAGCAAGGCCATTACACACGCCCAGTGTAGCGAACCCGGAAGTGGCCACTCTTCCCCCGAATGGCAAGGCAATTAATACACTAGGATCCATAGTGGCTACTCTTCCTCCCCAATAGCAAGACAAACACAACAACAAAGTCCATGGCATAGAAGCCGATTCACAATTTGTCTCAAAGTAGTCACACCATCAATAACATTAAAGTTCATTATGCCATATCGAAAGAATAAGTCATTCCAATCAATGTTTCGAAAACGTATAACTTCTTTACAAAAGATTTACATGTCCCAATTCATCAATGAGAATGTCATTACCAACTCTTAACCATCATTATTAAGCATCTCTCATGGAGGAAAACATTCATAATATCTTATACATATATAGGGTTTGTTACAATTTAGGTTTAATGTGGGTTTGTCCCCTCACACACATTAACTACCATTTAGACCTGAATTAGAGTTCAAGAAACACGAAAAGATTACTTTTCCTTTCACTCATTAAAGAATCTTGAATAAAATTTATACTTCCAACAATAGTTTCAAAAAGTGATTTTCATTCAGAATAAGTTTTCAAAAGAGAGACATACAAATCACCTTTATTGTAAAAAATGATTTTTAAAAAGACATACCTTAAATCCCGTTAAAATATTCCAAACATAAGCTCCATGCTTCAAAGAATCATTCTACATCTAATTGAGGTTTGTATGACCAATAAACTATAGATATTCACCAAATTCGCAGCTACTGTTCATAGCTTGAAACGCACAGCTACAGACCTCGAAATCCAATCTTCACCGTTCACATTTAAGGCCTATATGTTGGGACCACTCAGTTAAAATTTGGGCTCGATCCAATGGTTAGATAAGCGGGAAACATCGATTTAATATGGCTGGTTGGAGGAAATTCTACAGCAAAAATACTAGGGTTTTGTTTTTAATAAAGTGCTTCTAAATCAATCCTATTTCATGATTCTACCAACTATTCCATGTCTGAAACATAATAATAATTCCATATATCCATAAAAGTGTGAGGGTGTTACCTTTTTGAAGAAATCCCAAAGCTTCATCCCATATTTGACCTTGAATGAAGTTTCCACAATCTATCGATTTCATACAATGATTCGGTGTTAATCTAGTGATTAGTTAAGGTAATTAACTTAGGGATTTGAGTAAAAACTCACCTTAGAGAGATGATATATGGCTCTGGTGGAAAAACCCTCTCCTTGGACGTTTTTGGGGTGTATTTATAGGTTATCATAAAGGCTTGGGCTTTAAAACCTAATCCTACAAGAATCGGGATTTCTATTTTCCATGTATTCTGTAAAACAGGCATAACTCTTTACTCACATGTCTGTTTAGGCTGCATAATATATTTTTGAAAAGGTATTTTAATTCCCTACAACTTATATGTTTTGAGGTTTTCCAAATGTTAAACGTAAATACCCGAAAACTGGACATAACTGAAAACTGTCTCAAACTTAATGAATTTAAAGATTTCTAAGGAACTTCCTTATCTCATTTGACCCCGAAAAGATTATTTAATACCATTATCCATCTCAAGGGATCCAAAAGGTTAAAATGAACCCCAATTATTTCACATTGACACCTAACTCGAATTTACGGGATGTTACAGTTAATTTACTTTCCAATGCAAACAACACAATTTTTTTTTTTCGAGGTGTAACATTCTTACCCCCTTAGAAACATTCATCCTCGAATGTTGTAGCTTGCGAGCTTACAATGCTATCATTAATTTCTTGAAACAGTTGTTATCCTTTAGACCCTGATCTTCATATGTTTATAATATGAGCTCATCAATCTTTTCTTTTCATCTTCCCCTAACTTCCTGTCGAACTCATCCATTAGTTTCATAGCCTCTTGGCCTTCTATATGTAACCAGTGGTCAACTGATATTCAATTATCATCCTGTTCCCATTAAGGTGATCTTGACTCGTGATTGGTACGGTTCCCTGCCGATCTGTAGGTACTCTGAATTGTTGTACTCTTTTGCCTTGCTCCTTATTTCTCTACCAGTAGACAAACTCTCTTGTTCAGATATGGTACCTTTCCTTGCTTGCTTCTCTGGTGCTATTTTAGATCATTCCTTTTTGTACTAGTCGACCTTATATACATACCATATCTTCTCCTTTTAATTCCTTGGTCGGACTCTTTATTTCCTTAAAATATCATCATAGTTCCACCTATGGTAGCACCCAAATGATTTGCAATAGCATTTCCTTTCTAGTGACTTATTATTCCCAAAAGTTGATTATTTTATGTCGATTGTCCCTTATACTTATCCTCGGTCACACGCAGCCCTTTCTTACTCCTTCGCTACCCTTGGAGTACTTTATCGCATATCTAAATGTACTTAAAATTTCTTCTGTACAAGGAAAGTGATTCGAGTCATAGTCCGGAATACAACGTATCGCATTGGCAAAACTTATTCTCCTTCCATATTTGTCTCTTGATATACCTGCATTTAGTCCATTCTCACTTTTCTTTAGCACATTCTTGATATATTGGTTCATTTCGAATTTTGGCTTATTCAAGCCAGTACATTTCCCTCTTTTGAACTTGGAAATATTATAGCTCATCTTAGAATTGAATTTGTTCTTCCCCCCTTTTAAGGGATGTTCTCATATACCAGTAACTTTCGAGTATTAACCATCTTGATAGTAATCTGGCCGACCTTAGCAATCCTTTAACTCCTCTATTCCATATAATGTCGGAGTTCTTTTCATCGCATGGTTTAACTTATCTCATTTTTTCTAGTTGAGTTTATGTATCAAATCAAATTGCTTATACATGTCGGATACAATTCAGATGCCTTCTTTATTGTCTTTTCACTTCTACCTATCATGACTAGTAGTCCTCTAGGCTAACAAATTAATGGGAACATCAGAATTCATTAGGCCCCTTATGGAGTGTTCGACTATACCACGCTCCTTTAGCCCTAGTCTTTCTCCATGTCTATCTTCTTAGTATCCTTGAAATTCTCCTTGCTCTAGGTTCCCAATTCCAATTTATGTCTATACTATACCATTAAAAGTTGATATTCTACACCATCTATTCCCACGACGCGTCCTTTTATTAGCTTTGCTCATTTTGTCCTGTAATTCTTCTTAACTTCTTGCTTGCATCACAGCTATGCTTCATAGTTCTTCTAGTGTTCTGTCGGTTCTTGTTCTTATCATGAAATCCTCAAAAAGTACCTCTTTTCCTTTCTTCTTTCGTCGAGTCTTCATCTTCCTTTATGATACTACAACTTGTACACACACACAGATATATATATATATATATATATATATATATATATATATATATATATATATATATATATATATATATATCAATTTTCTCAATTTTCTCGCATGATCGCATCTTTGCATATTTCACACAGCCATTATCTTATAATTTCAATTTGTTTTCCTTTGGGCAAGCTTACTGACTCATTAACCTTCTCTTTGTTGTCGGCAGCCACATAATTCTCTTTAACCATTCCGTTAACACCTCCTCCTTCCTTTGGTCCTCGTAGTTCCTTTTGTTTTCTTTTACTCGTAAAACGCCTGTTTCCATTAGTCAGCCTTTACTCTTAGGTTAGGAACTTTGGAGAGTTTCGTTAGGAGTGTGAATCCCTTTTGACATTGAAAATCTCTTCTTGGGGTACTTTCTCCCTTTAAATCGGTGTACCAATCATGTGTTCACATTCATTCTCCTGGTTAAAACTCAGGAGCTTAAAATTTCCTCGTTGCTCTCATAAGACCTGTTTATTTCTTCTGAAGGATGCACCCTTGTCCATTATTTACAAGCTTCTTGATTCTGGTTATGAAGACGTATAGGTTGGTTCTGGGGTCCTCACGTTCATCCTTTGTCACGTACAACATTACTCTATCTCCCGTTGATTTATTTAAATTTGATCCTATTGTCTGCTCTCCTACTTTCGTCCTAACCTTTTCCTCAAGTATATTACCTGATCCTCAATGTGTATGCTTTTTCCTTTTCCAAGTTTCTCTCCCTTCATGATATCATGACCTTCTTTTTCCTAATGCTCGTGCTTACATATTTGGTCATGTTACCGCTATCTGAATTTAATTCCCAAGAAAACCCAATCCTGATTCTTCATGTCGTGCTTGCTACCTCAATTTTGACATATGGCACAATCAATATTTTTAACATGTCGTAACATCAATAATAAGGGTATACATAATACTCGATGTAGCCACTCGTGATTTATCTTTTTATCGCTTTTCAACACCTTTTCTTGCGAGATATCTCGTTGCCATTTGATTTTGTCCTGAATCTGTGGCTCTAATACATCTCCCTTCTCTTTTTGCCCAGCTAGACAGAGAATTCTAATTATAAAGCTCATATGCTCCTAATTTCCCTCTGTTATATCCGGCATTTTTGCGTATTTGGAAAATTTGGGAATAACCTTGACTTGTAAGGAATAAGGTCATGTTTGGATTTTTCTTAATATGTGTATGCCGGTTATGGAAGTATGGATGCGGAATTATCGAGGAAGGCTAAGGGCGGAATTGGAATTTTGGAAGTTTGTTCCGGGAATTTCAAAACAAGAATTATAACCAATTGGGCCTAAAAAAAAAAAAAGGAAAAATGAGGAAAAAAAGGAAAAATGAGGCCCAAAATTTAGGGGGGTGGCCGGCCAACATGGCCTTGGCCCAACCCATGGAATTAGTCATATGCCAAGCATGTGACTAATTATTATAAAGAGGAGTTCATCTCTAGAATTCTCAAGAAATCAAACAAATCAAGGGAAAAAAAAAGAGGAGAGGCTCACGGCCAAAGAGAAAGAGGAGAGAAAAAAAAAATTCTCAAACCTTCAACCTTGATTCAAGAATTATAATTTTTTTGAATTCTTGTCAAGCTCAAGACTCTCTACAAAGTGGTATAATTATTTTGCCAAGAAACTATCTTTGGAGGCAAGGAGAATTTATTGGAGAAAGGTAAGAATTTTATGTTCTTTTACGTTATGGAAGGTAGATATATGTTGTAGTATGTGAAAATGAATAAAAAGTATGAAAATCTTGTGTGTTGTGCATATGGGTGTTGTGGCAGTGTATGTGCAAGTTGTGTAGATAATATGAGTTGAATTTTATGTTATGATCTAGTTGTGGTTATCGTGGAATTTATATCGGAAATGAAAGTTGAATGAATTTGGTTGAATTTGGAAATATAGGGTATGGCCGCATGGTGTATGGAAGAGTAATGAAATATGAATTAAATTATTTAATATGTTAATTGCGATGTTAGAGTCTTGTGTTAAAAATGGAAAGTGAAGGGTTTTAGTTGGCATGAGAAAGTTGTTGTTAAGTTGTTGTCGGAAAGTATATGATTTTATTATAGATTATGTAATTATGGAAATGAAATTGTAAGATGTGAATTATGGTTGTTGTTGATGAGTTTGGAAGGAAAACAATGTGATTTGGAAGTTTCATTGCATTTGAAGAAGCTTTGGATAGAATATGGAATTGGCGGAAATACTTGAATTCGTGAATATTGTTTGGAATGCTATTGGAATGTATTTGAATAATCTTGAGCTAGTTAATGGATATGAAAAATGTTGATATTAATTTGATAATGTGAAGTTTGGATGGAAATTATTGAATTCTGTAGAAAGGGACTACTTATGCCATAATGTAGTTTGTGAGGATTATTGATGTTGTTGGGTTGTTGTTGTTGATATTTTAAGCCGAGATGATTCTCGGGATGTTATATGTATAGGGGAAGTCTTGTCGTGAATTTCCATAAACAAGCACTACTTCCAAATTTTAGCCTTAAAGCTTATAAATGACAATTGGTAAATGTGACCAATTGCAGATTTTGGAGGAAACCTAATTGAGTTTTGACAAGCTTAAGGAGCGAATAAGGTATGTAAAGCTCCACCCTTCCTTCTCTTGGCATGTCCTAGATGTAATAGGTTTGAATTCGGATTTTGGGGACTCTACTCGTTGGAATCTACGTCCAAATTTACCCCTTTTTCATTCAGCAGAATTGAAGTGAAAATGTCTTGTTTTGGTGAAATAAGTGCTTAAGCATCCGTAGTTTTCCCAAATGATGTTGGAAGGCCTAGAATCCTATGTATATGACCTCGTAGGGCCTAACGACCATAGTTTGGGGTACGCCGCCTCAATTTGACCGAGGTGGGGCCCACGCATTCCGAGATCTCCCTATGTCGCTCTGTTTGGTATATTCGTGTGATTTGAAAAGAGAACTTTTGACCATAGCTCCGGTTACTATAAAATAGTTATTTTAACTACTTCATTGAGTTTGATAATACATTTTGACACATAAGAACGATTTCAGAAGGTTGTAACTTTTGTATACTAATTCCGATAAATCTGAAACTTGTTTCTGTACTTTCCGATGTTAATAGATGTATTTGGCCTTCGGATTTGGAAGGTAATCTAATTATTTATTTGCTCATATGCATGTGATTTTGATATGTGACTATGACTTCTGAGGTTCGGTTTGGTATGTTGAGTGACGTCGCCGCTGGATTCTTGACCGCGGTATATGTGTATACGTAGTATTACCGCTGGGTTCCTGGCCGCGGTATAGGTGTATATGTGGCATCACCGCTGGGTTCCTGGCCGCGGTATATGGGTATAGGTAATATTACCGCTGGGTTCCTGGCCGCGGTATATGAATATGCGATATTACCGCTGGGTTCTTGGCCGCGGTATGTATGTATATGTGGTATGTAATATGTGATGATTTGAGGATATGATATGTGCTGGTCGGATGATACAACATGATATGTGGTAGGATGAATGATTACATGACGGTACGTTTGTGATTATTATTGTTATTTTATTTATTATTCTATTTATGGATCGGCCGTACGTTCCGGCGTTCGGTTAACGTCGCTTTCTATGAGTGCTCTATCTTCTCGCATATGTGGGACGGAAATATTTTTCAAAAAAAAAAATTAAGCATTTTGGGCATTCGATGGTTATATTCGTCTTCTACTTCGCTTGCGTGTGATTTGTATTCGGATATAAGTACTTTGGCATTTGGGTTATTATGCGTACGTTCGTATACCTTATTTCGGTTATGACTTCGCTTTTGCACTTCCTGCTTTGCATACTCAGTACATTCTCCGTACTGACTCCCCCTTTCTTCGGGGGCTGCGTTTCATGCCCGCAGGTACAGACGCACCACTTGGTGATCCGCCAGTTTAGGTCACCCTCTCTGCTGTTGAAGTGCTCCTTTATTTCCGGAGCCCGTATTTTGGTATATATTTTTTTTTGTTGTACATATTTGTCTATTCAGGGGTACGGCGGGGCCCTGTCCCGTCATATGATTCTGTCATTCTGTTTAGAGGTCTGTGGATAAACGTGTGTGGGTTGTGCCCAGTCGGTTTGGTTAGACTTGTATGATACGTGTGTTGGGCGGTTTCACCCGCCATAGCGGCCTTGTCGGCCCGTATATATATATGTTGTTCTGTTGGCCCTGTGTGGCCTTTGTTGGTATTTTCTGTGTGCAGGGTTATTTTTGGATAATCAGAAAAACAAAGGAAACTCTGCCAAAATTTTTCTGGTAATAAAATAAATTTGAAACACAGCCTTACCGGTTTCTGATATATCTGTATTTGTGTTTGCGATAGTGTGATGTTACATTTGATATTTGTGTACGTATAGACCAGTGTTGTGATTCTGATGTATATGTGTGTTCGGGTGCCCGGTTCGGGTACTAGTCGCGGCCTACGGGGTTGGGTCGTGACACCTTCGGGCTATTCTGGTTTCTTGTATTTTTTTTCGTATGTCTAAATCTGTAGGTCTTCCTAGCAGACCTTCCGACGTCCTAACTGTGAATCCTGGCGATATAACTTTACTTAAAAATCTTTACTCGTACTTGTACCTGTCTTTTTGTTTAAGATAATCAACCTCGCATCCTTTACTTTCCTGTAGCAACCGAATCGATCCTTGCAGTACTTTATCTTCACTTGTATACCTACTCTCTTCTCTCCTTACACATACACCGACATCGCACCTAATTTCTCTATCGTCAATAATCTTCACAACACCCGTCCGAAAATATTTGAGATAAAGCCTTCTTATAAGGATTAGCTAGAAATACGACACATATTCCTAAGGTTGATACAATCTCTACTTCCTTCGTCGGCCAAGCAACATCACATTTAGAAGTTATATAACCAATCCAGAAAACAATCATAATTGCAATCCAACTTACCTAACCATTTCTCATTCTTGAGTTCAAGGTCGTCATTAACACCCGAAGTAACTTGGCCATAATGATTCTCAGAATAGTACCAACTATCAAATACTCAGAATCCCCTTGAAGTTGAATGACTGGTGACTTCTAAATCCCAATGTAAACTCACATCATATAGGAAAGTTTGATAAAACGAGTCTGAGTACATGTCATCAACCCGTCTTGATCTTATGTGTATACATATATATATATATATATATATATATATATAAAATTTCCCCTACTCGTTAACTTCCTTTCCCTTATCAATAGCTCTTCGTTATCTCTTACTCACCAATCTATAAATCGTAGTATTGTATTTGAATTCTTAGTGCCAACTTTCCCTTTATCTTCAATAAATCTCAATTCTCCGAAATCTCGAATGCAGCTCATTCCAGTTTCTTTAATGACTAATCATTTTTCCCCTACAGGGTTATTCCCTTAAATTAAATTAAAATCATTCTAAAACCTCTCTTTGAAAGCGTCTCATAATGTTTCATTCTATCATGACTTACCAAACATCCGATTGTCACATTTTCCCTTCATTCTTTCTCTATACATAGACGTTCGAACAATTCAATTTGTAAAAATTCCGACAGAGTTTCCTCTATACTTCTTACTGTCTCATTCCTACACACAGCCCCGAAAACATATCCAATGCCTCACAGGGCGACCGCAAATACTCGTAACATCTAGCTCGAGTTCTTATATTAGATTCTATCAATCTCAATAATGTAGGAAACATACCTTTCGGAGTATCAACTTCAATTCTCATCAATTACTTCATAGCGGCATAATCAACTGCTTATCCACAATAAAGACATTTAGGATTGGAATCAAGGACATCACATCTTATAATTTAACTCTACGACATGATCTTAGATGAGAAAGAATCATTCCTAAATGCCCTACAGCCTCTTGTTTATAAGTGTTGCGCGCTTCACACCCATAAACAAGACTCTACTGGACACGGCTCGTAGACACACCCTAGGACGAACTGCTCTGATACCACTTTTGCACGACCCAACGAGAGGGCCACGACGGGCACTCGGACCTAACACACCGAGCACCTCTAAACATGCATCTCATAATCACTTCTAGATGGATCATAAAGATAGCACATGGATATCATAATCTATAAGGACATATATCACAATATAAAGACACATCTCTCTATAATCTTCAACAATTATGTCCATCATCACCAGCCGACAAGGCTACTAAAATATTATACAACAATATGAACCGGTAGGGTTATGAAATGGCTAACTGTACACATATGTCTATGAGCCTCTACATAGAATACAAGTGACTGTGAAGACTAATACCGATAGACTGCAGCTCCGAAGTAAGTGGAGTGCTCCTGGGAATCCGCTGATAAAGAACCTACAGATCGGATCCATCTTCCTACCTACCTGCGGGCATGAGCACAGCGTCCACAGGAAGGGACGTCAGTACGAGCAATGTACTCAGTATGTAAGGCATGAATAGTAACATGATAAAGTAGGAAGAATAGCGTAAGATAAAAGAACCATTTATACCTCATGATACCTTTTAAGACATTCATCCTACCTACCTAACCTTTTCTAGAAGAAGCATTTCATATATCCACATACGTACGCATATAATACCATACAATACAATACAATGTCATACCTGGCCATATAGGCTCGGCATTATTCATACCCGACCATAGTAAGGTTCGGTAATATCCATATGCGGCCATAGTAAGGCTCAGTAATATCCGTACCTGGCCATATAGGCTCGGTAGTATTCGTACCCGGCCATATAGGCTCGGTAGTATCTGTACCCTGCCCTTTTGGGACTCGGTAATATCCGTACCCTGCCCTTTCGGGACTCGATCATATCCGTACCCGGCCCTTTCGGGACTCGGTCATATCCGTACCCAGCCTTTTCGGGACTCGATCATATCCGTACCTGGCCCTTTCGGGACTCGGTCATATTCGTACCTGGCCCTTTCGGGACTCGATCATATCCGTATCCGGACCTTTCGGGACTCGGTGTCACCCATGGCCATATATATACATATATAAGAGTACATAAATAAATGCACATCATCATCATCATCATTATCATTATCACTATATCTTTCCTTAGAGGATCAACTATCGTAGGATGAGATCAATAGTGTCATGAGAATATCAAGAACGTTGAACTTAGATAGCATTCGAAATGAAATTATCATCATCGCTATATTTCACCTCGAAGGAACAAGTTTTATGAGGTGAGATCAACACCAATAGGTAAAATCAAGGAAATCATGAAATAAGTTCAATAATCTCATAATAGCATTAAAATCATAAGCTTTGGAATTTCTAGAATTAAAATCATCGTCATCATCATTATCATCATAGAAAACATCTATCTTTAGTATCATAAGAAGCTTTTAAGAAAAATGAACTTCTAACTTTTGGAAGTAAGAAGGTTATGGAAACATATATGGAATCATAAAAGGAATCATGCCTTTTGAAAGAAAGGGACAAGCCTTAACATACCTGATTGAACTCCTACTACTTAACGCTTATTCTCTAAGCTCGTATATCTACATTCAAGAGAAATCATGCTATTATTAGACTTATTGTCATATGCCTATCTTAAGTCTTTAAATTAAACATCTTTAGAATCGTAAAATTCGGCGACATGTCTCTGTTTATATCCCTAGCTCGAAATCACAATACCAATAAAACAACAACAATAGCAATACTAATATCAACAGCATCATCATCAACTAGTCCATAAAACATCGCACACGATGTTTTTTTTCCCAATTTCTCAACCAACCGTAACAATATCCACAATACCATAATCAAAGAATTATATTCAATTTAATCTCAAATTAATCCAAAATCTCCTTTCAAATTCATCCCATAGTCATCATCTTCAATTCAATACTTTGTGACTTCTCCACTTTAATTCTTTTCCTTTTCAAGAGTTATTAAACCTTTAAACCAACTCAATCATATAGATAAGATGGGGGACATACCTTATAATGGAAGAATTTCACCTCACTCAACTTCTCCCAAGCTCAAGTTCATCACAACATTGAAGAGAAACAAGAATAATCATCTTCCATAGATTATCTTAAGGTTTTGATGTTTGATCTTTTCTTTCAATGGTATGGAAGGTTGTGGAATGTTGTAGAACCTTCAAGAATTCTTAATAACTCTCTTATAATGGGGAGATAAGTGTGGAAGACTCTAGAGAAGGGTGGAGATAAGAAATGGTGAGAAATTTGGTGATTTAGATGACTTAAAGGGATATATATATATATATATATATATATATATATATATATATATATATATAGCAGCCCAATTCGGGTTGGGCTAGTGGGCCGAATTTAGTGGACCTTTTAAGAGGTTTCTAGAATTTTCGCGTAGATTCGCGGCTTCTGGCAGTCCGTTTTAAAATGCCTATAACTCCCTACTCCGATGTTGTATTGATGAACGGTTTGTTGCATTGGAAACTAGACTCGACGAACTTCATTTTAGGCTATTGAAACACCTCAAAACTCCTGATATACCCAGAGATATACCCTTCCAAAGTTGACCCAAAATTTCTGTCCAAAATCCAGCCAACTTTTTCCAAATTTTCGTCAAACTTATTTTCTTTGATTTGCTTGATCTCGGAACCTTAGACACTTGCTTAACACTTGTTAAGAGTATTCCTTAACCTTATAAGGGTTCCATGACCTCTCCGAGCTTACGTTAGTTTACTTCCAACGCAAATAACGCAATTTTTTTCGAGGTGTAATAACCACTTACAAAACAAAAGCTAATTTCACACTTACAACGTCTAGAAGAAATTTATGCCAAAAGCTATTCACAAAAGAACAAATTAATAGCGGAAATAGGCCCATGAGAATAAGGGTTGAAAGTACAGCATTTTTTTTTTCCATTATACACTTTGAAAAATTTCTTAGATGAAATACAATATCGGAGTGTCAATTTAAAATGGTAACGCCCTCCTCAAATAGTCAACACATTTAAGAAACTTTATTTTGAAATTATATTTTCCAATCAACACCTGCTAAGTTCATAATATACACGAAACTCAAACTTGCGATTATCACAGAAAACTAGTATCTTCCTTTGTACATAATTACAAGGAAAAATGTAAACCCAGTACATGGCATGAGTTGGGTTAAAAGCACACCTAAAAACAGCAAAACAAGTTATCGAGTTCAACTTACAAGCTTACGGTCTTGTGGTCCAACGAGCCTCCAAAATTTCATACATAAGTGTGACATATGGATCATGTACAAGTCCCAAAACTATACAAAACCTAAATGCATGCAAAGGTGGTCTGCACTAAAGCTCCCAAAAAGTCTGCTCCAAATGGCCATCTTCAAATCTCCTCCCGCACATGTCACGACCTAAACCGATGAGCCGTGACGGGAGTCTGACCTCTAGCGACCAAACACCCCTAAATATGTATCTAAAACATACTGAACATCAAAAGCCCATAAATGGCATAAACTGATCTCATAAGAGAGAAATATAAGAACTCTGTACAATATGCATATATATACACGACATGCGGAAGAACAGTGTAAGCTAGCTAGGCTGCTACATATACTGTACACAAAAGAATAGAAACCAACAAGGCTACATCATCTGACTGCTACATACAATTGTCTACAGACCTCTACTGGAATAAAAGCTGTAGAAAGGATGAGACAGGGCCCCGTTATACCCATATGCATACACATCTCAAAAGGGCCATATCAATACTGATTGTAGCTCCGGATCAAATGGAGCGTATTGACCACTGCTAGATCTAGAGGTCTCTTATTGGACCACACATGCTCCACAGCACTGCGGGAATGAATGCATCCCCCCGATCAACGGGGAGTCAGTACGGATAATGTACCGAGTATGTAAGGCATAAGAACAACATATATACATAAGAATAATGGATAAGATCTAAACTCATAAACTGAAATGACTAACTACATGTACTTGTATGAACTAGTATCTACCTAAATCTGCATAAATTTGCGTAACTGACAATGCCTCTGTGGGCATATAATATGCATGCTCATACCTATCAATGATGGTCGTGCATCTATATGTGTGCGTATATAATACCTGATATGTGTGCGTAGATAACGCTTGATGTATGTGCGTATATAATGCCTGTAAGACTCTATGGCATCTCGTCATATCATATTGGCTCTTCTGTGGCCATCATAAATATCATCATCATAGTAGTAATGCGTATATAACGCCCATATCTCTCCTCATACCTTACATGTTACACCTTGAAAAATTTCGCGTTATCAAGACTGTGGACGGCTTAGTATGAGCTCAGGGGAGAGCAGAGTTACACAAGGATTATGGATGAAGATTATGTTATCTAAGCATAAGAACATATATATGACATTTGGAGAGTGTATGGAGTAAATCGGTTAACATGATCACTCGATGATAGCCCTCGAAACCATGAGTTAAGGTGGGGCCCACATGTTAGAATTTTGTAAAGGATATATTATAAGTGATACAAGTAGTACATGGAAAGTTGAGCAAGTCCTAAGAAGGACCCATACACAAAATATGGACATAAGCCCTCCAAAAGGACGATTTAAGGAAAAGTTTTCGGATGAGTTGACTTGGAGGGGCAAAAACGGCATTATAAGTTTTGAATTTGGAAAAACACCAAGAATAAAAGTTGTAGATAATTGAAAGAGATTTCCAACCATAGGTCTAACGTTAGTGTGAGTCCTTTTAAGTGTAGGCTTACGAGCTTGGGCGAATAAGCGTAGCTAATAAGAGGTGGAACAGGTATGTAAAGCTTAACCTTTCTTTCTTTTGGCATGTCTTAGATGTAAGTAAGGTATGATATAATGCGAGCCTTGGGGTAACTCCATTCATAAGATCCGAGCATGTCTACGATTCTTATTCACTTCTTGATATTCGCACTCTCAATATAGTCCAGTTGTTACCTTGAGTCTCTTGCATGATTGGATAGTAAATGTTGCATAAAGAGTTCTTGTTCCTAAAGGATTCTATGTTGAATAATGCCCGTAACTTTCATGAACGGGCTCGGATTGCTTTGATATGTTCGTAAAGTGTTCTCTAATGCATAATGCCCGTAACTTTCATGGGCGGGCTCGGATTGGTTTGATACATGTCTATGATCTCTAAGACTCTCTTTAACGTAGTCCTAATGGAATTTAAAAAGGATTTAATATGACTATCGTTTTAATGCTCGAGCGTGATTACTTACTTATCTATCGAGTCTGAAATGATGATTTATATGTATATGGTTTCTCACTACTTTGCTCGTGCTAGCTGTTATTACTTCTTTCACCGAGTCCCGGGCCGGGTATGTATTCATCCACAGTTTCATTGTATTGTTCACCGAGTCCCTCACTAGAGGGCCGAGTATGGTAAATATATATGATGATATAATGACATGATGATATGATGACATGGGGATGGTATGATGACATGGGGATGGCGGCCAGGATGGCATAAGAAGAGAGCGAGATAACAGTGTAGAAAAGAAAGGGTAATTGGAAGAAGGAAATAAGAAGAGAGCGAGATAACAGTGTAGTAATAGACCATGACATGTGTAGCCGAGGATACGAGTACTATAAATGATGGGAATGTGAAAGACCCAGTTATAGAAAGGATGAGGAACGAGGTAAAATGAGAGCAGAAATCCAAAGGCCGATAACCAAGTATTTATAAGTAACGGTGATCGAGGTGTGTTCACCACCATTGGGAATCTGGAAGTCTAGGACGGAAAGTAGTCATATTCATAGATGAAAAGTGAATATTGAGGATTGAAAAAGGGATAAAATAGTAATTGTGAGTCAGAAGAGTAAGAGACCCTTTCTAATTCGGCGGGAGATGTGTTATGAGAACGTTTCGAAATCTGTTAAGACTTCAACTTACTCCAGATTACGTGATGAAGGGCATGCGGTGAGGTGGACGCTATCATACTAGTATTAAAGCCTCGTATTTCATCAGAGTTCCAAGGTTAAGCGTGCTAGAGTGAGAGAAATTTTAGGATGGGTGACCCCCTGGGAAGTGTACTAAAAGTTCTATAAAGTCAGGCACAGGAGAACCAAAGGGGAAAGCCTAAGGGAAATTAGAGTATACAGAGTGGGCGGAAACCTTAAGAGGTCACGTAGGACGAGGCAGACTGAACCAATGAAGAGAAAGAAGGTGCATCACGGCTCTAGAAGCAGGGTAAGTTGAATAGTGTTTGGAAATATTTTGTAAGAAAGATAGTAGAAAATATATATGTATATAGGTATGCACCTGATGTCCCATACATGGCTATATCAGCGGATATGTGTGTTCCGGCAACCAACGTTGCGGTATATGGAAGGCATTAATCGGACAGGGTAACGAAGTTCAAGTGAAAAAAAAATAAAGGGCACGAATGTTACAAGGCAAGCTGATGCTGTTTTCACTACAGGTTAAGCTTGGAAAGTTCTAGTACAATGATATTTGAAAAAGAAAGAAAGTGAGTGGATGGAAGGCAAGGGGATCAAACTGTCGAAATAAAAGTGCCGCCTAATTGAGATTGGAAATACGGACATGGGGCAAAGTATAATCGGATAATAGTATTAGTACACCCTTAAGGGGGGAAGCGAGTGCGAGAGATGCAAGTGTAAGATGGAGATAATCGACACTACAATATATTTGATACGGATGCTTGGGCTACAGGTAAGATTCCTTGTTGAGACAAGTTAGTAAGATCTAAAAGCCAGCAATAAAGGGGTAGGAGTCAGGATTGTAATTGAGATAGTGCTGAGAATTAATTGTGGAGATCTTAAATGATATGACATTGGAAAGTGGATGCTTAAAAAAGGAGAGAATACGACAAGGGAAAGTAACGAGTAACTTACGGAGACATTGTGAAAGATAACAACGCTATCTTTGGGTTAGAGGCTAAGATGTGGGCAATAGAGTTGTTCGCTAATGATAGAAAACCTCACATAGTAGGAAGGAGAAAATCAAAGGAGTGAATAAAGGAAGGAAAGGAGTATGACAAGATAGGAACATGAGCGAATGTTAGTACGGAGGGATATGTAAAGTAGAATGAACCGGGGAGAAGGAAAGACCGTGACTAAGATTGAATATACTTTATACAAGTCGTACAGGAGTAGTTACGTCACCTATGAATATTTATATGCTAGGGATGAGACCAAGCGAATACTTAATGAGAGAAATTTGGATTCAGTAATAATAGTACGGTTATAATATTCTGGGTGCATTAAGGAAAGATGTAAAGGTGGTTTAAGCTAAATTACTGAGACAGAATTAGTATTGAGGACAAACAGGACATGGCTATGGTTGAACCATAGATCTATCCTGATACCGGTTGTAAGATAAGAGAGGCGAAGACAAAGTAACACATAAGAATTAGTGAAGCCACGCTAAGGTATTTCTTGTGCTAATTGAGCACCTCCGCATATTCGTGTAAAGATTGCCACATAATGAGTGACCAGAAAGTTAAGGGCAAGATCTGAGCAAAGAGACAATAGAAGAGTTTGAATTAAAGATAAAGAGACGACGCGAGATAATGTGCCTAGAATGCTACAAGTTGAGTAAAGGGGATTATAAGATGATTTAAACAAGATGATCAGAACTAGGCAAGTTACTAAAGAGGGTGAATTTTTATGTCAAATTCTTTCGAGAATCATACCAGTCGATGATAGTTAAAGCGAGGGAGCGGCTATGTAGAGTTACTATATGAGGGAGACTTCATTGCTACTTGATAACTAACTCCAAAGATAGAGACTAAGAGCAAAAGGTAGAGTGACGATTAAAGTCTTTTAAAAAGTCGAGAAGAAATACATGAAATTTGAAGATTCGAATATGGACTTCATGATAAACTTACCTCGCACTTTGCGGAAGTATGACTCTTCTAGGGTATTCTCTTGTGGATGATGTCCGGAGTAGCGAGAAGAGCTAGCGTACGAGGAAAACCACAGCTCTTGGATCGTCGAGGTGAGGAAGTTGCGTACTAAAAATGTGACTTCCGTTAAGGTATTGTGGCGGAACAATAACGGGAGGAGATGACTGGGAAGCTAAGAAGAGGAGATGAAGAATAAGTATCCCTACTTATTTCCTATGCCTATAGGTAATCTAAATTCCTAAAGCGGTTATCTTTGATTGATAAATAAACTGTATGTGGTAGCTATAAAAGGAACTCCGTCGAAGTGCCTATAAGACCCTGTAAGACTAGTTTAACATTCGAGGACGAATGTTTTCAAGGGGAAGGATGTTACACCTTGGAAAATTTCGCGTTATCAAGGCTGTGGACGGCTTAGTATGAGCTCGGGGGAGAGCGAGAGTTACACAAGGATTATGGATGAAGATTATGTTATCGAGCATAAGAACATATATATGACATTTGGAGAGTGTATGGAGTAAATCGGTTAACATGATCACTCGATGATAGCCCTCGAAACCATGAGTTAAGGTGGGGCCCACATGTCGAAATTTTGTAAAGGATATATTATAAGTGATACAAGTAGTACATGGAAAGTTTAGAAAGTCCTAAGAAGGACCCATACGCCACATATGGACATAAGCCCTCCAAAAGGACGATTTAAGGAAACGTTTTAGGATGAGTTGACTTGGAGGGGCAAAAACGGCATTATAAGTTTGGAATTTGGAAAAACACCAAGAATAAAAGTTGTATATAATTGAAAGAGCTTTCCAACCATAGGTTGTGGGCCCTCACACGATATCCGAATCAAGAGTTATGGCCATTTTAAGAGCAAGACCCTAAGCTGCACCCAGGAAATGGCTCCGCGGGCCCGCGTGAGAAGGTCGGTGAAACCGACCCTAGGGAGGTATAATTACCCCATAAACCCCATTTTTCAGTATAATAACATTCCAAAAGGATCCTAGAAAATTCTCTACACCTCCCCCAAAGCATTATAGTCCGATAAATCAAGAATTTGACAAGATTACGCCAAACTAGTCCGTGAAAGGTGATTGTTCTTGCTTCTACTTAAGCTTGGTGTTGGAAAAGGTTGATGTGGCTGAGTTTTTTTCAAGTATAAGTTATGTTATTTATCCCGTCTTTTATGTTGAGTTTATTTGAAGGTCTAGCAAGCCTTAAAAATGAAACTAGTTATGGAGAAAAGGTCATAGAGTGTTATATTGTAGTTGTTGTGTTTTATGTTTGTTTTTGAACGTGTTGTATTGTGTGGATGGACTGATTTATGCATACAAAAACGGTATCTAATATTATTGGCGTGTTGATGAGATTATACCCCTTGATTGGGATGGAAGAAAGTGCATATTGTTGTTGTATGTTGAAAAACGTCGTGTGGGATGTTTATGGAATATGTTGGTATGAATAATAGTGTTGTTGATGTTGGTATTATTGTTGTTGTTAATTGGTTTTGAATTATAATTTTGGGCTAGGCATATAAACGGGGGAGATGCTTTGATTTTTCGACGAGAATATAGAGTAGTTTGATTTGAAATTTAGAACAAGTGTGCAATAAAGAGTCTAACGTTAGTGTGAATCCTTTTAAGTGTAGGCTTCGTCACGACTACGACTAAGTGGGCGGCAGAGTACACGATACTTGTAGGGCACCCCACTTTTGTCATATGTCTTATTCTTTTGTTACTATGTGGGCCGTATGAACACTAGCATTTTTTTCTTAACAACATCGATAATGGCATACATGTAAACGAGTAGTGATCAACGGTACTAACATATTACACGGCGACAAGGACAACTAGGCTATAAAACATCTAACTGTACACATCTGTCTATGAGCCTCTAACAAGATGCATGTAACTACAAGTAGCTGACTTTCTTTGTGTCCAAATATATATACACAAGAGTAGTACCCAAAATAGAAGCTGCGAACAATTGGAGGCCTCTCGGTGTCTGATTTGGGAAAATCACAGAAGTCGACTTGGAAATCGACACAATGGGCACTGCATGGCATGAGACGCGGCCCACGAAAGAAGGGGTCGGTACGAACGGTGTACAGTATGTAAGCCATGA